>NC_083620.1:5655000-5665000 GCF_963584025.1 Labrus mixtus
CAAGATAAACTTAGATAAAGTCTTAGTGATGTCATCCGGGTTATACCAACTTGTGCTTGGAGGCTTGGTATTTGCAATAGGAAGCCAATGGTACAACTTGAAAGACTTGGGTATGCGGACTCCCTGAAAACATGGAGATTCGCTCGGAGGGGTGTGGTTTTGCAGGATGTAACGGTGCATGCTTCTGCAACCTCAATCTAAGTCACAGTGATGCTGACTGTCTATTCCATGGAGGCCTCTGGGTCCCCTGAGGAGCCCAGATACATCATTGATGTACAGTATAAGCCCAAACCATGATCAATTCCTGGGTCAAACTAAACTATGAACTTATACAAACCAAGACTAAACAATGGCTTTTTGGTGAAGTTTAGTAACAAAAAGTGCCCGTTGGGTCAAAATAATAGACAAATACAATGGAATCAAAAGTAGATTAAAGTGAGTAGATTTGAGTTTTTGAACAAAATGTTGTCCATGTAAACTTCAGTTTATGTTCATTTAGTTTTTCATCATTTCAAGTATACCTTATGATGTTAGGCTTGAGAAATTACTCTCAGTCAGTTAAAGTCATTTTGGAAAATCTGCAGGACTCCTTGTCGTGTTTGTAGTAGTTTGTTAAAACTGCAACAAAATAATGAATACAATTATTAACACAATAAAGTTTTTACTGGAGTCACACAGCCAGCATTAATTTCAGATGCTTCTTCTTTTAAAGAAACGTGAAGCACGCGGTGCCCTTAACACTCAACGTCAGAGATGGACCTCACCAAGGCTGTTGTGGTTGAATAGGAGCTAATTACTGCAGCAAAGTTTCATAATCGGGGGGGAAAAAGGCCTTTAATTTGAATTGAGATGTTCAAGAATCACTTATTCAAAATATTCCCTGAAAATGTAAAACCTGAAAATAAATGAGAATACAATCATATCGCAGAAGAATACAAGTGACTATGACAATGACAGGGCTTTATTATGCATCCTGTATATGCCCCATATGTGTGTCCTTCATCACAGCCTATTGTGATAGAGTGAAACTTGTGCCATATGTTGCGTGCCACGGACACAGGGGCTGATGGCACGGCTCATACATGCTCATGTTTGCACACAGATCAGGTAAACACACATGGACATTTTGTGTGTGTGTGTCGTCTCGGGGCTGATTATGCTGGTTTTTTGGATCAAGTGGTGTGCAAATACACAGTGATGTGGGCACCTGAGAGGAGACAAACCTTGAGAGGGCTCAGTGTAAATAAACAACATGACATAAAAAGCTATATACAACCCGCATGTTTTTAACCTCGGAAACAAACACTGAACTTAAGCGTGTGTCAATCTCATACTGTACATTTAAACAGAATTACTACATTGTTGTACAACAGTCTGTAACAGACCTTGAGATAACAGTGCAACAAATACATCATTAAGGAGAAATACATGATTTGATTTGCCTTGTTGACACTCATAGCAAAAGCTGAAGTGCTATACAGACAGAAGAAGTGGATATTTGCTAATTCTTTCTAGTCCAGGGAGTGGATTTGATAACATTTTTTGTTTTTTTGCTCAGGTATGGCCTGTAGGGTTGGCTTCACATACTATAGGGGTATGATAAATATAAATCAACTGCCACAGGTGTTTGGATTTATTCCATATGCCTGCAGTGTCTATTGTTCTTAAAGTAGAGGTCAAGAAAAACTACATTACAATTTTTTTCTTTTAGCTTTTTTTAACCATTTTTGGAAGAAACCCAAACCTCTCTTAGAATCTGTGCACAAGAAAGATACAGATTATAAGAGTGAATGTAAAAAGCTTAAAGAGTTTGCAAGATCCCATTTTCTTTTATGGTAAATTAAGAGTCTCCATTAAGAGTTTCCTCAAACAATAGTTGGCATGATGCAAATGGTAAATGGATTATGTAAAGTGGCCATCAAAAGTATCTAATCCCATTTAAACACATTCACATGCCGCAGAGGAAGCAGCAGGGGCAACTTGGAGTTAAGTGTCTTGACCAAGGACACATCGGACATGTAGCTGCAGGAGCTGGGAATCAAACCCCTGACCAACCTTGACATTCTGCTCCAAAAAGCCTTAGGAACAGTTTGGGTGATTCCTAAGAAAAATATCATTTTTGTTTCACCCATCCATCACACCGCATTGCTCTCCCAGTTTTGCACAGAGGGCCTAATATTGTCGCAGACTGGTTTAGATTAGCGTTAGATGAGAGATAGGTGCACTAGAGAAGGTGCTAGGTGTCCAAATGACCGTAAATAATAAAAATGAAAACAAACTGAATCCAAAAGGGGACTGTCCAGTAACATTGTTAGCTGACTGCTCCTATGGTTCTGAATGTTGTCAGGTCAATAGAAAATAAATAAATAGGGCAAGGGGTACAGAAATATGCAATTTTTGCTATTCAATAAAATGTTAAACACTGACAAGAAGCACCAGAATGGTCAAACTGATCACACAAGTGTCAAAGACAAGACTTTCCAAGCAACATTTGGACATTGATGAGAGTTGTTTTTCTTTCAGAAAGTTGCATAATCTTGAACTGGATAAAGGATTCCTTGTTTGTCAAAGATCTAACACAAGGCAATATCAACTGAGAGTCAAATCTTTCAGGCATCAAGCCTAACATGTGGCTCAAAATGAGAACAAATGGCATGCAAAGGTCAGTGTTCTCCATTCAACTCGTGAAATAGGATAATATAAACATCAAGAGACAGTTGAGAACATTTGAAGCATGTGACAGGATGAAGTTTGGTGCATAGAGAAGAAGGCTCGCAGATTCATTTTGGAAGTTTATATAGTAGCAGAGATCTGCAGTAATTCAACACACTGATAGACAACAGCTGAGATTGATTAGGGGTCTTACTATATAGACATCCTAGTTTTGACAATAGCACATATATACAGTTATAAAACTAGCACTGGTCCTAGTGTGGTTAAAAAGATCTTTGTGCCAAACCAGCAGGAAACCAGTCCTGCTGGCTTGGTTTGTCCACAACTCCAGAAGTCTTTTGATGGTATGGGCACTAATGAATGTTACAGGAAAAGAGGGTGTGGAGGAGAAAAGTGAAGGGGAAAGACCTCTCCTTGGTCTTGTTGTTGGGTTCCAGAGGTCATTAATAATGAGCTGAAGGGGACACTGATTAGAAGGAGGCCATATATTTAACACTAAGCAGACCCCAGAAAGGGTGTGTTTGCTGACAAATGAGCAGGCGTTCTCTGACAGCATGCATGTATGAACTATATTTGCACGAGTGTGGTATATGTATGATCTTTTAGAGTGTGGTGTTTTTGTGAAGTGTATATGTATAATTGAATTTATTCCATGTCAAAATATGGGGAAGCTTCAGCTTTGTCGAGGTAAAATTTCTGCCCCTGCTTGATGCTCTTAATTTCAGTTTGAGAACCATTTTTACGTATTTCCCCTGGATGAGAGATCTGGTGTGCAAAAAACTGAAAAAAGGGGCTATGGGTTGAAACAAGGTGCAACCTTGTGTTATAAAATTAAGCTAATGGAGAAGTTCAGAAAAAGGCCGGGCCCTGTGTGTCCACTTGAGGCCGGTTGCAAAAGCAAGAATCCCCATTAGGTCCCTTATTAAATTGTCCACTTTTTTTTATTTATCAGATTTATTTTGTTGCTTTTTATAACGTTATTAGAGACAAGTCAGTGAATAGAATTGAGAGAGGGTGTGGGGGCTGCTCAGTTAGGACTGTGGCCTCTGTAGATGTGGCTACCATCATGTTTATAAAGTCTATGGGTTAATATCGGTTTGAAATACAACACAGAATAGCTTGCAATGACCACATCCTTGCAAGTAATGCTGTGTTAAAATGACTTGCGACACAGAAAAAAGGCCAACATGCAAAATGTATGAGGAAGAAAAGAATCAGTTTCCAACAGGTGGTTTATGTTGTAAAACAGCTGCAGTTTGGTTGAGTTTAAATAAATACCTCCACTGTGTAATTTGCATCCCTGATTAAGTTTACCAAAGCTGAATATAGCCCCACATGACATGAACTACCAACTTTTTTCCCCCTCTTACAGCTCACAATTAATATACATGGCTTTATATTCTGTGAATACATGGTTGAATCGAGTGTTACACTTCATGTTTTAAGTTGAAAAGGTGGTATTTATTTTGGGCTTAAATAAGAACACTGATTATGGAAAAAAACTAGCTGCCAGTGTTACTTGTCATTCAGGTTTCTGATTTGGTTTTTACTTCATTTTATCACTCTAAAACTCGACAAGATTCTTCACTTTATCCAAAACAGCAACAACTATCTGTTTTGGTTTCTTGTCTTTGTGAAATTTTATATCATTCTGGTCTAAATTATTATAATTTATAGAATTGATTTTTTAACTGTCATTTGAAATGCTTAATTACATATTAAAACTGAAACTCAGATAAACAAAAAGCCAAAGTCAGCTTCATAATTTCCTCCAATACGCATCACAGAATGGGTTCAAAACATCTTTCATCTGGTCATAGCCGTGGCGCCCACACAGCTAAAACTCTGTCCTGCGCGCTAGACATTGTTTTCCATCAAACCAAAACAAAGATTGGGGAGTGTACACTTCACGGTGCTAGCATGGCCAGCTAATTGATTTCAGGCCAGATCAAGTTGCTGTGTAATGGAGCAGGCTAACGTGATGATGAAGCTGGGATGGTCATGGTGATGACTTTCACAGGGACTCCAGCCTCATTTGTTTGTTTGACAGGCCGCAGGGTGTGTGTGTGTGTGTATGTGTGTGTTAATGTGTGTTTCTCCACTTGGAATAAAGGATATGGATTAAGCTATAAAGGTGACAGATGATATGTTTACAGGAGAATGTTTGCTTGCTGCAAGATATTCAATTACAAGGGTTTGTGAATGTCGCCGCCTGTGACTATACGTGTGTGGGAGAGAGACAGGGTGTGTGTAAACCTTGTCATCAGACTGTTGAAGAGTCACTAACCTTTATCAGTCACACACTTCCTTCAGATTAAGATTCAGACCACTTTATTTATCACCAAGGTCAACTTGTTTTCCTGGGTTTTCCTCTCTCTCCTAAACCTAACCCACACATTACTGACTAACTTGTTTTTTCAGGTAATTGCTTCAGTCCAATAAAAACTGGTGCCATTGAATGTTTATTGGAGTTGCGACACAGTACAAATAAACACCTTAGTGTTATTTACAAAACAGATCTCCTCATACGCAATACTTCGCCCAAATCTCCCTGTAAAAGCCAGGAATTGAAGATGGAGGGAGGAGATTTATGGAGGAAGTACTGTAGATCAATAAGAACCGCAACAAAAACAAGGAGGATGTAGCCTCAGTGACGTCACACATTGGTTTCTAAAGAAGTTATAAGATGCAGGTCCCCATATTGAAAAAGCTATCACAACCTAACTTTTGATCAAAGTAGTAACAGGCGAGGATGTAGAGCTGAGGTGGGCCTTAGGCCTTCTGGCAACCTTCTGGTTACACCGTGTTCACCTGTCAGTCAAACCAAACCACGCTCCTAATTATGTAAATGTGTGCTTAAATCCTGGCGATGATCTAATCAAAACGGATGATTAATAATGAAATTCATTCCTTGTGCAGAGTTAACAAACAAAGTAATGAGCTGTTCAAACGTTTTTGCAACTTGAGAAGTGAGATGTTGTTGAGAGACAGCATCCAAGAGCGGGTTGTTAGCTGAACCTGCATGCAGACATCTGTTTAAAGACATCAATAAAAGCTAGATCATCATAAGATGACAGTTGATGGTATCCAGGATTGCTTTCAGACAAATTGCAGTCAGACTCTTTCTCTCCACATGGCCTGTTTTCTGCATCAAACCAAAGCATTCTGAAACACTGGTGGAAGATAATACTCAGACTATAAACAAAGTTGCACACCTTGAAATTTAGATTTTGCATTTTTAAGCTGGATCAAAAAATACAGATGAGTCTATAATTACCATATAAAAACAGTCACAACAAGCAGCGACATCCAGTGTTTAAAGATGAAGCCAATGGAGAAGTGCAAAAAGTCTGCAGTTCTGTCTGCAAACAGGGTACCATATTATAACAGTGGAAAGCTGTAAACAGCCTGGTACAATACAAACAACGGCTTTTATTCCATAGCTCATTTCTTCATTGGTATGCATTGTACACGGGTGACTTTTTTAAATGAAACTAATCTGTTTGGATTTTATTAAGGCCATTTAGAATTGGCATTCATTTTTGCGTGGTTGATTTGAAAAACAGTTGGACAGGTTGTAGCTGGTAGAGTGTTTCTCAGGAGACTCTCACCTCCACCTCTTTCTGTTCCTAGATTGATCAAAAGTTAGGTGGTGATAGCAATATGGCGACCACAGTCTTCTGGCTTCATAACACGTCTACACAAATCTATGAGTGACATCACTAAGACAACAGTCTATAGGGGAATATCATCTTTAATGTGCATAAAAAGTGCTTTTGATATAATATGCCGCTGTTCTTTTACATTTCTTTTCTTCTACACTCACTACCAGTCGGTAAGGAGGCATAGTGCTGCAATCTGTGGTGTGCTGTGTGCTGATGAATATTGAAATGTGCCCAGTTTCCTCTCAGGGGGGTAAATGAAGAGGATTCCCAACAAGCCACATCCTCATGTTCCTGGAAATCCTCCACAATCCCGTTTGATCGTAACGCCCTGCTCGCCTAATGTGTCCCTAAGCTGGCATTATCACACCACAGAGCAGGCCAGAGGGGATAGACTGAGTGAGGTACGGTTGCATTGCTAGTTAGCATTCTCGCACAACTTTAAATCATTCTTAGAATCGATGTTTCACGTGCTCGATCCTGCATGACAACCACAGAGGAGAAGGAGAATGGCTGAGTGTCAGGAGAGCGTGGGTGGACTACTGGGAGAGAGACAAACACATGCCGAGGTGGAGAGAAAAGCTTTATGAAACAGCCAACCGTACTCCACTAGCCTCTTTATTGTAAGCAAATAAATCCCCCATTATCGTGTCTCTCTCTTGGGCCTAAAAGCAAGCATCTTACAGGGAATTAATCGTATTGGATGGATGGGAGGGGGGGAAGCTCATTTCATTTCCTTGTCAAGTTTGGGGAGAATTGTATTGGAAGTCAAGCAGCCACCTGGGAATGGCCTCCTCTCCTCTTTCCTCTCATCTCCTCTGCCTCCACAAAGCCTTTTGTCTGCCGGGATGCACATGCCGGGCCCTGCTCCTCTCCTATCTTTGTAACCACACAATCCAATGAACCGCGTTATGTCTGAGAACATTTAGACGCAAAGTGTCCCCGTTTTTGTTCACAGGATGATTCAAGCCAATCTGTTCTGCGGAGGGTGAATCATCTGCTTGAATGGTTTGAAAAGTTTGGACCATGAGGAGCTGAACCCTGAGAGCTCGGCAAAGGAAATGTTCAACCAGGGGTCTACATTAGTGACGTTGGTTATTGTGACGTCATTTCTTGGAAGTATTCTCAAAATGTGTTCTGTCTCTGGAATCTGTACAATCTATAGCTAAAATGTTATGTAAATTAAAGCCACCATTATTGATGAGAGTATTCAAATTGTGTCTAAAATGTTCTAAATCTAAAATCTGTCCAAATGTTATACAAGTGTTTACACATTTTCTCTGTTATTAAAGTTTTTGTCTCCAATCCATTTACACAAGATTAACTACTTTCCCCAGCGGCCAGAATGCGGCCTCACTTTGCCCTTATTTATGCCATTTACAAAGCAAGTTATGTGACAAAACGACAAAGAACAGTCTAAAAGACTGAAGGCTCTAGATTTTATTTCAATGTGATTTCAACACGATGATGCAAAAGCTATCTCTCTGTGCCATCAGCCGACGGGCCTGTTTTTATAGGGTTAAACCGAGAGTGTGGTTTCAGCTCTGTGTACAAAACTTGTCAGACTGCATGAATCCAACTAGAGCTGGAAAAGTCAACTTAAAAAAAAGGTGTGTGTGAATAAGTGTGCATGTGTGTGTCCAGCTCGTGGCAAGCCAAGCCTCCTTAGGCCTCTAAACAAGCACCATAAATTCACCCTCCACTTACCTGCAGTAAAAATGTCAGGAGCAAGGCTTTTATTGGGCCACACACACACACACACTCGCTAAGAAGTCACTAAATACACACACCCTCACTCCCCTAAACACACACCCACTAGGCCTTTTACTCCATGTGTCTCATGCTATCTTCCTTGGCAGCTTTACATTGATATTGACATGACATGCTTTGGGGAGGCAGGGACTCCACGCTAACAACGTTAGCCACATAGATCCTGTCACAGCCACTTTGTCACCTCCGCACAACCCCACCCTACTCTAACAGACAGAAAAGCTGAAATGACATCAAAATGAAATGAAAGCGCATAATTTAAGTAGACGCAGAATTATATTTTCATCACAATTACTCTCTGCCTCAGAAGGACATACACTGACGATTTTCCAAACAGGCAAAGAATTTCAAAAAAACAAAAATTGAAACTTTTTAGCCAAGTGAAAACAGCTGCAGTTCCTTGAGTGTCCACTTGGGGCTTTCCACAAAAGCCAAGGAATCCCCATTAGGTCCCATATTAAAAGGCCACTTTTTTCAGCAGAAATAAAAAAAATGTACAGTCTTGTACAAATTTAGCTAATGTATTTATAGTTAAAAACTGGTTGGGGAATGAATTTATATATAGCTCTTCATTTTTAAATATATTAGGCATTAGAGTAACTCATATATTTGCATAATTAGGGGAGTTATTACTTGACCGACATGTGGGCGCATTGTAGCTGTATGTTAGGAGGCTTAAGGTTTGCCTCAGCTCCACCTCTTTGTCTGAAAGTTAGGTTGAGACAGCATTTCCAATATGGCGACTGCCATTGTTGGGCTTCAAAACACCTCTTCAGAAACCAGTGGGTCAAGTCACTGAGACTGACTCATCAAATTTAAAGAAATGCTATGGCACACACTACCTAAAAACAACCATATTTTCATCATATTTATTTTAAACACATTCAACCTTGAGGACAGATCTGTTAAACCAGAACATGCATGGACAAATAACTACAATAGTGGAATCTGAATACAGAGCTACTGTGAGGAACATTCAGTTGTTGATGTTCTTGATGACTTATGAACAAAGCGATACATCTTATATCTTGGCTGATGTGTAAGTTACGTCTTCTGTTAAGAAAATCTCATCCTGCTTTCTTAAAACAGTCAAGCTTACAGTCATTGTGAATCTTTGCCATCGACCATGTACAGAAAGGTTGTTTCTGAGGCATTGACCTTCTCTGACAGCAACCTGGTGGCAGAGTTACTGTCATTAAAATTAAAAGTAAATAATCAACCCAACTCATCCTCTCATTCAGTTATGTCATACAAATGTATCATTTTATCATTTTGTCTGTTTCATAACCAGCTAAAGCTCCACAGAGGAGCTTTACTTTAGCCATGTCGACAGGGTATCGTACATTGTCTTTTTGAATGTAACTGTTGTCAATATAACACAACTGTAAGACTCCAGCAGTTAATCTGATGTGATTTTGTGTTTGAAGAGCAAATCAGCTTCTATTTCTTTTCAATGTTTTCCTTGAATTTTCCATTTCCAGTAAAATGTTTCCTGCAAATATTGCCCTCAAACGGACACAGAGACACAAAGAGGGAGACACAGAGGCCTCATTTCAACATTATGTACCCACGCATAACATCCAGAAAAATCTGAGATGACGCAAACAGTGTCACAATATTTACAAGTAAGATATATCAAACCTTTAATGTGTTTCACTGTGTGTGAGTGTGTGTGTGTGTGTGTGTGTGTGTGTGTGTGAGACACAAAGTGTGTGTGTCCCTCTGAAGACATAACCTGACAAAGTACAAAAGGTTAAAGGATGGTACACATGTATGTTCCCCCTCCTCCTCTTCAACATACACACACAGAGACATGAAAGCGGGCAGCAGTCAACAGTGGTGTGTGTGTGTGTGTGTGTGTGTGTGTGTGTGTGTGTGTGTGTGACACATCTGGG
>NC_083620.1:7167500-7278113 GCF_963584025.1 Labrus mixtus
TTTGCACTTTCGACTTTGGCTTTATTTTTCAACACTGCAGGCTGTCGCTTGGTTCAGAGATGCATAAGACTGTCGTTCAGGTATAGACTGACTGAATGAACTGAACTCAGATCAGTGGTGCTGGATGCATGTTGGATGAAGAGCTTTGAAATAACAGACAGAGTGACAGCACTGGTATTACTCTGAGAACCAATCATACACTGTTTATCCTCTCATCTCACTCTCTCATTGGTTCAGTCCTCCACTGAGAGATAAAACCTGTTCTGTTTGATTGATACTGACAGGAGATCAGATCAGAACTCTGAACAGAGGAAATAAGACAAACATCACCTGCAGCCCTGCTCTCTGTCTCTCCTCATCCAGATGTGCACAGCAAAGAAACTGCAACAATCGATGTGATATTAGATTCAGATGTTTTTTTTTATTTAAATCTAGATATGTGAGTAACAAAGGAGGATGCAGTCTCTGATGCAATATGCGTGAGAACAAAATAAATATCAAAGCACCTTAAAGTCGGTTTATTGAACACATTTTGTGGATTTCCTGAACCAATCAGCTCAAAAGGTCAGATTCTAAAACTGGTGACTGGAAGGTTTGTTAAACCCCTCCATGAGATGACAACATTCAGATCCTCTGCACTTCTAGAAAATGTTTTTTTTTTTTGCTTCCCAACATGTTTGACATTTCAAAGCAATAAAAACTTTAATGAGTCATGCATTTCCTCACAACTTTAGTGCTAAAATTTAAACAATTGTTTCACTATCAGCTCTGGCATTTCCTGAGAGCTTCATTTGTCTTTGTTGAGTTTAAGCTGTTTATCAAACTCATGTTGGATTCTTCCTCCAGTTTTATATCCCTCCTGATAACAGAGAAACCTCATCACACAGATGCTCAGTCAGGGTTTAACTCTGACGAATGACCAGAAGTGACTATTTTTTGTCTCTGATTCGTCTGTTACAGAATTTCTCTTTTTTTTCATTCAGTCTTTGACAACGCCAACATGTGTCTCCTCTCCACAGTGGATCCATACTAGTTCTTAGGGGTGTGGGGTTCCCAAGTACTACTAACTTTCAGTCAACCTAACAACAGGCTGAAAGCTGAAGCGTAGGCGGGTTTTAAGCCGCTTGACAAACCGTTACATCACACCTGCCTGTCAATCTGGTCTATGCGCCTCATAGTGAATAACTCTTATCCTGTATAAAACCAAAACACACCTACCGTGTGTGTCGATATAGACGTGAGCTAATCAGACCTATTTGGGGTTTTTTTGTACCAGACTGTAAACTTGTTAATTTCTGCTGTTAAAACATGCTTTCTTTTGAATGGGGTATGTATGTGACTTCCTGTGCTTATGCAGCCAGCCTCAAGTGGACCTGCCAAGGACTGCAGGATTTTAAACTTCTACTTCAGCTTCATTTTTTAATGCCGCTTGGTTCTGCCAGGACACGGATATATGCCATACAGTCATCACTGGTTTTTCACACACGTTTAGTTGTAGTGCAAAAGCATGAGGCCACACCAATTGCCCAAGCCACAGTGATGTGTAAATTAAAGTAGTGTAAATAAGTGATTTGTGACAGACAACAGCTCTGCAGCATGTTCCACTCTGACAGTGACACACTCACTGCTCGCCTGCAGCAATGTCTCTTTTGGGCTGTCTGGGGCTGTAACACAGGCTTTATTCTGGAACGGATTTTCATCTGTATTACAATCGGCCTACGTGCTTGAACATGTGTTTTAAATGTCCATGATGCTGACATGGCTTAAATTTTTGTCAAGTTACTCTTAAGACCTTTATTTATATTTCTTCCTGTGTGCTGACTTCACCAGGATTTATTTGTGTGCTGTTATTGTCTTTGTCTCTCTCTTTTTCTGGGTATTGTTTCCTGATTCCCTCCATCTTTAACCTTCTTTTGTGGAAAAGAAGGTTAAAGCAAAACCTGTTATTGTGTATTTTAAATCAGCTGAATGTCTGATTGAGTGTGAACCACAAGTTTATCTTGGTGTTGTTTTTAAGAGTGGGCGGCTGATGGAAATGGGTTTTCTCCTGTCTCTTAATCCTTCCGGTCCTTCCAGCTTCCAGTAGATCATGTTGAGTCTGACCAGCTACTGTTTGTTTGTGTAATGTCAATTTATGCAGGGACAGCCATGAGGTTAGTGTGTGTCTGTGTGATGAATTACATCCGTCATGTAGAGCTGCTTTGGTGGCAGAACTGCTTAAAAAAAAAGGTGTGTGTGTGTGTGTGGGCTGCTGTGCTTCCTTCTTCTGTAAGTGGTTTAAAGCTAAAAGAGATGCAGGCAGCAGCTCTGGAGCAGGTCGTCATTATTCATGAGAGGAGGTCAGATTTAGCCCTGCTGTCACCTTTTAAATGTTGGATCAGCAGCCGGTTTAATTCTTCACAACAGTGTAGCTCATGCAGAACAGGCTGCTGTGCGTGTGCAGAGCAGTCTGTATTCAGGGAGTCATCCCAGGTCTGATGTGTGTTTTCTGACATGCATTACGTTTATTATTAACTCGGCCTCGTTTGTCCTCGCTCTGAAACGCTGCAGTATTATGGCACATTACCTGTCAGATATTTGTTTTCCTTGCAAACAAGCTTGTGTCTGTTTAGTTTGTTGAGTTGACATTAAGTTCTCAACTTAAAAATAGAAATCGAAGTTTCAGTTCTTGGAAACATCTGAGTGAACAGACGTGAAGTAGGGAGAAAATCTATCTGTATTGCGGAAGGAATTTTATACAATTCACATATTTATTCATGGGTAGAGTGATATTTTATAATCTACACTCATGCTCCATGTTGAGAGCAGACGCTGCAGCTACATGTTTCTGTGGTTACATCTTCAAATGAGTGACTTCAAATTAGTCGTGTGCAGCAGCAGGGGAGCTTCACCTTTAACGGTATGGTTCACAGTGTTGTCCCTAGGTTTATCTGTTTTGTTTGTATTTAACATTACAATGTAAAAAATACTTTTTATTTATCTATTCTCCCCATCACATGTATTCAGAGGCAAAATAAATTAAGGAAGGAAACAAAAATGTATGATGTTGGCTTTATTTTGGAATGGAAAACGCTCAATCGATTACTTTTATTTAATTTACATAACATTTAAATTGACAATTGACATAACACAACAAGAACTGCACGCATTCAGCTTACATATAGCCAGAATGAAAGTGCCATCATTCACATGGTAATCTAATGATGTGTTTCCTGCTACAATACGTCGGCATGTGGGGCCTTTCTTTCATGTTGTAAATAAAACATGAGGGGACTCAATTTAATTTCATTAAAAATAAATTATATTAAATTAATTAAATTATATTATGACATCATGATGCTTTCAGAGAAAATCACTGTTTTATTCTGCATGATCCACGTCTGATGGGGTGAAATGTTCTGGGGGGGGGGGCTGTGGATCAGCGGTAGAGTCTGGTCGTCTCTCATGGATGGTCGAGGGTTCGATCACCAGCTCCTGCAGCCACATCTCGTGATGGATTGGTTAACACTGAAGGACACTTTACATAGCAGCCTTTAACATCAGTGTGTGAACATGCAGCGCAAGCTCAAGTCCATTTTAAAAAGCAATCGTAACCAATTACAAAGATATCCGAACAGGACTTTGTTCAAAATGATAATTGAGGGATAGTAAGTGGGCGTTTGACTTTGAGTGAGACTCATGTCTGTTTGTTGTTACCATCTTTGCAATGCACAGTACATGCATGTGTAGTCTGAGGGGATGCCCAACACCTCAAATGAATTGTAGGGGAAACACTGGTTCAACAGTACCTGTACATTTTGTATTTGAATCCATTCCTTTAACATGGTCCTGTAGGCAGATCAACTCCGGGTGGGATGAAAAACAAAAAGGCAAGAAAAAGATTATTTCATGCATGGTTTGATGTTGAAAAAGATGGAAGTGTTTGACAGTGAAAGAAGCATTGAAGTTACACATCAGAAACACAGTTAGACATGGCTGAAACGGCTAACAAGATCTGGTCTGACGGAGATGTGAAAGTGAATGTGAAAGTCTGCAGAGACTTAAGAAGAGAATCCTCTGCAGAACTGAGCTCTCTCCTATCTGTTCACTCAGTGCAAAATCCAGCAGATGGAAGCAGGATGGAGAGAAACCCGAGAGAACACTGGTCCAGTGTGGAGGTGGAGGATCATGTTAAGTTAAACTGTGACTCTGTTTGATTGATGTTGAATCGACATCTGAAGAACAGAATGAGGGGCCTTTGGTGGTTTCAGTTTGATCCTTAACTGCACGTTTAATAGTCTTTGAGGGATACACAGTCACAACATTCAGGACAAAGCAGCAGTGACCCTGTGGATCTCAGTGACAGAGACATTCAATAACTAACAAACTAAGCAAAATGTCAGATCTGTTCTGAAGAAGAGGTTATGTTGAGACCTGTGTGTGTGTGTGTGTGTGTGTGTGCGTGCGTGCGTGCGTGCGTGCGTGCGTGTCCTGCTGCAAAGAAACAGGATCCTTTCATGAGCAACAGCCTAGGGATGTTGTACTCTGAAGTATTAGAAACATAAATATCAAAGGTTTGCATCCATGCTGCAGGAAACACGCGCACACACACACACACACACACACACCTAATGGTATACTCATCCTCTCATTCTCTCACTCACAGCTCGCCCACTTTTCTGCACTCGTCTGTTATCCTCTGATTCTTTTCCCCTTAGACATAAAGGTTTTTATGTTGACTGAGGATTAAGATGTTCAAATTAGTTCTCTTTATAGCAAGTTTTCTAAAATGTGTCTTCCATGGGGACACACATGACAAGGATAGAAGAAGGTGAACCAAGAGAGAGAGATTTAGTCCTGTAACCACCATGTTAGAGTCCTGAATGTCTCAAGCTGCATGAGGAATGGAGCTGTGACAGTTTAATACAGTTAAAAGGTTTCTGCTGCAGAGCCTCAGATCTACACTACAGGCTGTCATGGTCAGACATCTATCAGAGCTTTACAGGACAGAAATGAGGAGGAGGAGGAGGAGGAGGAGGAGAGAAGTGGACTGTAGGAGAGTCTCACTAAGAGGGGAAAAAAGTGTGATTTCTGCCCTTGAAACTTGTCAGACTGGTCTGCACGTGCTGAGGAAAAAGGTTGAGTGAGCTTACTAAAGCTTTTGCAATTTTGAGGGTCCATTTTGACAATCTGATAATCACCATCATAGGAAAGAGATTTCATTCTGATGGAGATGGGTGCTATGTCAATCGTTGTTCTGATCAATATCCATGTAAACACTTCCGATTCGATCGTGTGGTGGGGTAACACTATTCTTACGGGCCATGTCTGCCCCTCTCATCAACCTAGCATGTCTGGAGACCCTCCTGCTCTCTTACAAATGCTCTAACACAAACACAGCTAACGAGCTAACTGCTGCGGGGTGTTAGCAAAGTAAGCTGAGCAACCGAGTAGTTATCCGTGTGCAGTGAAGTAACTCATCTCCCCGCTGTGTTCAGTTTTTTTTTTTTTTTATGACCAGACCAACCAATGAGACTTCCAGTATTTGAACGTGGCATGTTTAAAATTGGTCAAATCGACAAGGACAAAATAAAAATACTTTCCAGTTATTTTTTTATTTTGAGATGAAGCGGTATTGATCGGGTGGGTCAGTCGGCTCGAGGCAACCTGCCCACCCCTAGAGCCGGGGCCGATGCTCATTATCATGTAAACTTGGTGTTGTTGGGTAAATATCATTACACAGAGAGTGTGTGAAGCACTTATTGGCAGAACAGAAGATGCATTTCACAGACACATTTATTTGGTTTCCTGCCAGTCGCCGAGCTGCCAAAAGACTGTTAATTAGCACTGTGGCTGATTCCTTACGGCAAAGCGCCATATGTGTGCAGTATATTATTAGTATGAAATGCATGAATTCATATTTTTCTCAGTCATGTGTTGACACATACTAAACTTTAAATGGATAAAGAATCAACTTTTCCTCAAACATTGACTCAACTTTATTCAAAGTCTGAGCATGACCGTTACACACACCCGGCAGTATGTCTGTACGGAGGATTTAGTCACTGATGTGCAACTGATGTGGGAGAGCCATATTTATAAAGTTATGTAGTTTGGTTCTTTGATGCATATGGTCTTGTTGTAGGATTGATTTCCAACCTGACATATCCTCAAGTGCACCAGATCATCTCTCAGTGACCACTTAATAAGGTGCAGCTGCTCTTTAAGGCAAATATCTAATCAGCCAATCACGTTTGGAGTGATTTTAATTAAAAAACAACACGAGAAGACTTAATGCGCATTGCACTAAGCATATTGTCCTGTACCGTGCTTAAGTACGACTACCCTCCCTCCCCATTCTCCCGCTGGCCTGCACTCACACTGCTCCAGGACTAACCAGGCCTGAGCATGGTTACATCATGTTCATAATGTCGTGTAACAAATGCATGGCTTAGGGCGGTCACACTGGTCATCCGTACCATGCTGTACCCAAGCACGATTGCCCCCCAGCTGCACCATTCCTATGCTGGCCGGCACGGCCCGCGGTCACACTACACAGGACTATCCGTGCCTAAGCACGATTACCTCTTGTACATACAGTAACGTCTTAATACAACACATGCACGCTTTATGTTATTATGAAGCGTGCTCAGTTTACAAACAGGCGGACGAGAGAGAGAGAAAGAGACGCGCAGTGGAGTCCGCATCTGCACATCAGATAAAAATACAGAGAGCATGACAGCTACTTTATTGACTTTGCAGCTTATTTTAAGCCATTTTAATCAGACACAGCCATAAATAGGCTAAATTGAAAAATAAAATAGACGCGCGGCCGAGTCCGCAGCCGCACATCGGAGAACAACACAGAACATGACAGCTACTTTACTGACTTTACAGCTTATTTTGAGCCATTTTAATCAGACACAGCCATAAAAAAATAAAAAAATAAAGTAGACGTGCGGCCAAATCCACGCGCGAGTCCGCACGTGAGTCCGCGCGGACGCCCGCACATCGGAGTACAACACAGAGAACATGACAGCTACTTTGTGGCTTATTTTGTGTCATGTTAGTCAGATACAGACATGAAACTCTGGATTTCTCCATAATGAAGGCTGTCAGCGTTGTGTACCCGCATGCTCGTGCATGAAGTGTACCGTGCCGAAGCACACCTCTCCGAAGTGTGCCAAAGCCAAGGAAGTGTACCGTGCCTGAGCACGATACGGAGTGGTCACACTGGTCAAACGAACTGGACTTTAGTGTTGAAGTGTGCTTGGGCACGGTACGGATGGCCAGTGTGACCGTGCCCTTAATGTGATCATTAAGCGTGCTTAGTTTATAAGGGCGGACAGGCGGACTCGAGAAGAAAAAAAAAAAGAAGGGACATGCTGTCAGGTAACAACACAGAGAACATGACAGCTACTTTACTGACTTTGGGGATTATTTTGAGTCATTTTAATCAGATACAGCCAGATGACTCTGGGATTTCTCGACCATGAAGGCTGTCAACGTTGTGTACCCGTGCTTGTGCTCGTGCATGAATTGTACTGTGCCGAAGCACACCTCTTGAAAGCGTGCCAGGGCCAAGGAAGTGTAACATGCTTGAGCACGAATCGGAGCACTCACACGAGTCAAACAAACTGGACTTCAGGGGTGAGGCGTGCTTGGGCGTGGTACAGATTGCCTACTGTGAGTGTGTCCTTAGAGACTGAAGAGTCTACCAGCTCTGTACAGGATGCTTCAAGCTATTTTATTGTCTGTAGCTAAGATGCTTAAAATGTTTAATAGTGAAATTATGTAACAATTTTGCCTTTTTAGTTTGCGAAGCACAAAGTACAGCTAAAGTTATTTGTGATATATTTAGACACACGTTTGATCCAAAACTAAGCTGTGAAACTATCACCAGATTGCAGAAAATGTCTGTACCAAATTTCAAGCATCCATCCAATTAGTATTTATTTGGCTTCTGTCCTCAGTTTTTTTTGGGTCTGAATAGTCCGTCTCTCTATCAGCACACACTGTACAGGAGGTGAACTTTTGATTTCATGAAGGTTAATCGTTATTCATAATAAGACGTGTGGCTGACCTGAGTGGTGTGTGGGCACGGTGTAGCTGTTTGTCAGGAGGTTTCAAAACCACCTCAGCTCCAGCTCTCAGCCTGTCGTTAGGTTGACTGAAAGTTGGGGTGAGACAGCACAGCATGGAGACTGCCATCGATGAGCCTCCGGGGCCCCCTGAAGTAACAGATGGGTGACGTCACTCAGGCTTCGTCTATGTTTATGTACAATCTATGGCTGTGAATCAAAATCTGAGGTTTTTGGAAAGGGGGTTTTATTCGTCTGTGATATACAGGAGGCTTACGGCCTATAGTTTGCTTGCAGCTGCACGCTGCTCTGCAGGAGTCTTTGTCATCAGGTACTCGGGGCTCTGAAATAAACAGCCTGAGGAAACAAGGAAACCTAAGTCAGGGTGGTATCTTAAATCATTTCCTATTGTATATTAAAGTATACTTTCTCTGAGAGTACAGTAGAATAGCTTCATGGCAGCCGCAGAGGGTGGTGTGATGGAGTGCCTGGAGCAGAGTACAGAGTTCATGTCTTAGGATTTTCCATGAAGCAAGTAATCAAAGTCAAGGAGAGACAAACACAGGCGGTTACTTAGGTCCAGAGTCAGACTCGTATTGATGTCTGCCTGGATTTTTTCCTGCCTTCTCTAGATTTGATTTAATAAGGTTTTTATGGGGATCATTGTATGTTCAAAAGTCAAATTATTTTGAAGTGAAGAAACTCAAGACATTTATGACATGATGACACATCATTTTAATAATGTTTCACAGAAAATAATGTATTTATACATGTGAAACTCTGCATAAAAGAAGCCTGGAATTCAGTTGTTTTCAAACATGAATCAATGCAGCATCATGAATAATGTATCCAAGCCTCCCGTCTGCATGCCAAGACGAAAAGCATATACATGTCAACCTCGTGATTGATTGCCGTTGCAGGTTTCAATCTAACACGATGCAGGACTTGACTCGTCTCTGGTAAACAGCAAGTCTTACTTCTTGAGAATTCAGTTTCACGCATCATTTCATGCAAATGTAAACACTATGTGCTCTGCAGAAGATTAATAAAGAAACAACCGAATGCACACTCAACAATAAAAACAATAAACAAACTCATATATAAACAAATGTATAAAAGAAAACACATTTAACCTTGGGGGACCACTGGCTGTGGTTTGTCTTTTTGCAAGAAGCACCCCTGTGAACCTCAGCTGCTATCTTCAACAGCAGAGTCTGCTTTAAACACTGAGATATCTATGGTAGCCCAGAGGGAACCACATATTAGTAAGTCACCATATGCTCCTCTCAATGCTAAACTTTGTCACCCAGCAAATATGTTTAGTGTTGTATAAACCATATATGGTTGTGTATAATTAATAGATTTAACTGATTCCTGGAGGCTGAATGAACCAATAGAGACCTTGTTTACATACCCCACTAGACTAAGTACATTTCTATCCTTTATTTTCCACCACTTGTGTTTGTTTTCTTCCTCCAGTTGATTTCTGGGGCTTAAGGGAGTAAAATAAGGGAGGGATTGTTTCTAATGTTTTTTTGTACTACAGCCAGAATGATCAAAACACACAAATCATCAATTTTATATATTTTTTAAATATCTGGTTTCCTCTGACGTCACCTCACTTTTTACATGCACCCAAACCAAGCGGCAACCTCCCGTCTTGAAAAATGAAGCCAATGCAGAAGTGCAAAATCCTGCAGTTCCTCGAGTGTCCACTGGAGGCTGGCTCCAAGAACAGCAGAAGTCACAAACACACAACAGGCGACAAAGCCATTTTTCCAGCATACATTAACATGTTTACAGCCTGGTACAGAAAAAGAAATAGGTCTGATTAGTTACTGTCATCATGGGCACACACTGTACAGGAGAGGGGGGGGGATATTTTTTAAACAGACTGATCTCTCATCGCACCACATTTGTGCCATGCTGGACCTCAGCTTGGCAGAAGCTTCTACAGACAGAAACATGGCTGTGCCATGGGCTCACCGGTATCTCCAATAGAGGCCAATCTCCACATGGAGGAGGTGGGAAAACAAGGCTTTAGCTGCCTTCACAGGAGCTACCCCCAGCCACTGGTTCAGAGATGTGGACGACACCTGGGTACAAATTTGTCTGGATGAAGTTGAATACTCATCTTATGGAAGAAAAACTAAAGCATATTCAAATACAATCATTTTACATTTACTTGTTTGTAGTCCAACACTGAGTAGTAAAATAATAATGTTTGAACTCTACTATTATATATCTTTACATTTTCTGCAACCAGACATCTTGTGCAGTTTTCTCGCCTGGAATGAAACCTCTGACCCTCTGAGACATTTCTGGCCATTGTATATGTCATAGTTTTTATTTTGGCAGATTGTACTTTTGGCAGAGGGTATAAACACACATGCACACAGAATCCCAAGCACACACACATACACACCGAGGGATGAGTGAGGCAGCATTCAGTGTGACAGCTTGCTTTTCTTCCATTCAGCCTCTCTCAAAGGAGATAAATAATATTCATAGTCACAGCTCAGTTTCACCTCAGAAAGGTTCAGAAAAGCGTCTCTGTGTTTCTTCCTCTGGCTGCATTTAGTAAAAGATGTGTTTTACTGTTAGCTGACAAAGATTCAGCCTCACATTCTGATCTTTTATTAAATAAATGAATATTTTGCACATGCAAGCACTTTTTTAACCATTCTAATCTTTCAGGTGATCACATTATCATCCACAAGCCGATAATACGATGACTGATTTCTCCATTATGTAGCCAGAGTTGAGCTTGGCACGAGAGGGTGTCATGTAGGGTTGGAGTAAGGAGGGCATTGATCACTCTGAAGCCTCGTTAAACTTTTATTACCCCTTAAAGTGCTCCAACATTTTTATTCATAAATAAAATAAAGCTTGCTCTACACAGATCATAGATATCTGACCTGAATATGGAGCCTCTCCAGTCTGGCTGATGTGATATCAGTTTGAGAGTGACGGCAGCTGAGAGAGATAGTTCGGGTAGAGGCTCCTGTTAGCACGAGTCATGATTAGGGATGGGGATCAAACCCCGGGTCGCAAAGTCGATAACATTTGAGCTTATTGATACGGCTATAGAGGGTTGTGGATCCTGTAATGCAACGTTATATCTCAAGTCTAGTATTGTGTTTTAAATGAAATCACTGGTGCACAAATAGACATTGCCTACATTGTCTATTCAATATTTTGAATGAAATATAGTTCCAGCAAATCAAGCTCATAAAACATTGTGTATCAAATAAAACCAAAATGCAGCACCAACATCTGCTGCCACTGCTGAGAGACAGCCGTTGTCATCCTCTACTCACAGCAGTCGGGTGAGCACATCCAAACTTATGTCGAGTCCTGTTAGTAAAAATAGTAATCCAATTTTGAAATCTGTGTTGAAATCAACAGGATTAAAGCCAGATATCTACATAAACGAGGTGACAAAGGGGACATCTGAGAAGCAGCCTTTCCTCAGTCTAAATAATATAATGGTTATTATTATTATTGTTACGATGTTTCTCTGCTCCTGTAATATTTTAATAGTTTTCATAAGTGTGTTTGAAATGTAATCCTCTCTCTCTTTAGTTCTATAAGTCTTCAGGTTATGGCTTCCAGAAGCAGCAGAGACCAAAGCAGACAGGATGTCCTTGCAAAGCTACTGAAAGAGAAATACGTAAAACAACAATCCTAAATTATCTCATAGCCCCGTCCAATACCAAGGTGTCCAATCCAGATCACTGCCTGTGAGTTGAATCACAGCTGTGAGTGTAAAACATGACTCTGAGGTAAAGGGTGTATTGCTGTCTTGCTTCACAACAGGTCCAGGCCCCCTTAAGGGGGGCGCCAAACATCTGCTGGGGGTCTCAAAGCTTTGTCTGCTCTGAGGTTGTCAAAATTAGACTTTCACATGTTCATATAAACTCATGATAAAACTTTTACTGGTTAGATAAAACAAAGGTCTTATGGTAAGAACTTGTGTGTAGACATTTTCTGTTGAGACGTTACCAGCCAGAAGGTTGAAGGTTGGGGGTTCAATCCCCTGCTCCTGTAGCAACATGTCCGATGTGTCCTTGGGCAAGACACTTAACCCCAAGTAAAAACACCATAGGATGCCACTCTATAGCTTCATATATCTGTACCAGACTTTGGTAAAAATCTATTCTTGCCTCAATCCCTTCACTAAGAAAACTAGACAATGTAAGTCTGGCATACTAATCAGGCAGCTTGAAGTGGAACAATTTCTCATTTAAAATCTAATCTTCCGCAGATCCCAGTCCATATCTGCAGGAATAAAAAGCTTCAGAATAAATCTGTGCTCCTTAAACTCTGCCTTTTCTTCTTGAAGTATTTATCAAATACTCTGCCAAAGACAGACACCAGCAGCTGTCACAGGCATGCAGCAAGTCAAATCATGTCATCCATGTTATCTACAGTATATAGATCAGATGGTTTACACATTCCACATTCTGCCTCTCGGATAACTTTATATTTACTTTTCATTGCATTTTGCTCTCTGTGGAAAAGTGATCACTTTATGATATAGTTTTGAGAAATATGGACTCATTAGTAAGTCAGTATGTTTGTATGCTTGTGGTCGGATGCTTGCAGCAGTCACATTTGGATCTATCATAGTGTTTTCTTCCTACAGTTCTGTGGGAAGGGTGTTGTCCGGGGAATTTGAGGGTGGTATTACAGAAATGGAAATGTGAGCTCATTGCAGTGAGCTGAGTGAAGCTCCAGCAAAACACATTTACATGGATCATTAGGAGATATGATATGAGAGAGGTTGAGTCTGTGACTGCAGTTTGTTACACTAATTATGACTGAACGATGTGGGTGTTTAATGAGTTTAGTGGGAGGGGTTTTTCAGTTTAGTTGATATTGATTTGAAATGTGTTTACACATTATGATTGCTTCTTTTTTTTATTGAGTGTGTTAACAGGGACTCGAGTACTCCTGCTTTGATTGGGTATAAAGTATCCTGTGTGTTTGTGTATGTAAACAACATATTCAGATTTCAGAATCCAGGATGAACCTAGATTTTTCTAGCTGGAGAACTAAGAAAGAAAACACGATCTTGTGGCATGTATACGCCTCACCCCCAGTTTCTGGCAGCTGCCAACTACCTGCACAGGTAAGGCCTCAGCCAAGTGACGTATCAGCAAAACTAATTGGCAGCAGAAACGACATCGCCCTACCTCTGGAGCTAAGTAGAAACTGTCTTTAGATGATGAAAAAATTATATATAATTGAAAGTTTAGATGGGAGAAAACATCGAAATGCTTACCAAGTCTGTGGCTACAGGACGCCGGTTTCTCAACACGTGCGGCGGAGCAAGTCAGGCTAGTCACAGCTGCATAACTTCACCCATTGCTCACTTGTCCTATGTGGTGAAAGCGACAGGCTGACACCCATCACAGGTGGGGACATGTTTGGTATTTTCTGTCGCGTGCTGAAAATGAGGTGGATAAGCCATATCTATAACGCCATGTTGGTGTTTAATAGTGCTAAGCCTACAATAAGACACAGTCATCTATTTTTTCACGATTTACAAATTGCTCCAGTTTGTATTGTAAAAGATAAACATCACAGGAGCCTGAACAAATAAGATGCAGGAGTCAGAAACAGAGATGCTAGTATTTAACTTATGTATTCAGAGATATAAATAACCACTGTAGATAAACGCTGTACAAGATAAAAAACCAGCATGAGGCTCATAACCTGGATACGCAAGTCCATGTAAACATCCTCAGTTTTGCTATTGAATTCAGTCTTTTTAGTGTTTTGACCCGACTCCGTGAGCTGCTGAAGTACACTTGTATTTTACAAAACAGCCGGAATGAACCCTGGAGCAGGTTGTGCCACAGTATCCTGATAAGCTGAAGGTACACACCAGCTGACAATCTCCAGAGTGTGTCTCGGCTCAGAGGGCTCAGCCCGGCAGAGCTGAGAAGTTTGATACGCTCTGCTGACTCCACTCAGAGTAAATGGAGGAAATTGATCTCCAAGGTGTCATTCAGAGATTGCATGTGAACAGTATGTGATAGCGCTGCCCTTTGCCTGTTGTGCATGCATGCACGATTACAATACTGTCCATGCAGGCTACTGTAAGACAGAATAACACCAGAATCATATATTTACATTTTTAAAGATAATTATTGCAGTGGGCTGCACGTGGGTGAAGTGTTTAGTGCTGTTGCCTCACAGCGAGGATGTTCCTGGTTCGAATCCCTCGTCGGACAGGGCATGTTCTCCCCCTGCATGTGTGGGTTCTCTCTGTGTACTCCGACTTCCTCCCACAGTCCAAAGACATGCTCGTTAGGTTAACTGGTGACTCTAAATTGCCCGTAGGTGTGAATGTGAGTGTGTCTGGTTGTCTGTCTCTGTATGTCAGCCCTGTGATTGACAGGTGAACAGTCCAGGGTGTAACCCCGCCTCTCGCCCAATGACAGCTGGGATCGGCTTTCTCTCACACTTGCAGGTGTTCCAGTCCCCTGTTAACAGAAACACACAGGAAACCCTGTAGCACTTGAAGTGTGTCAAAACGTCTAAAGGTGCATTTACAAAGTTTACATTCGATGACGCAGCTTTGCTGCTTGTTCACAATCCTGAGAGTAACTTCTGCTGCATTTTGTCTGTGTTCACAAAAAGAAATGAATGCTTAAAAACGAGCAGAGACAGTAACAACTTCTCTCAGTAAGAGTAGCACAGACTGAGATAAGCACAGCAACTTATTAAAGGGGAAGTTGTCCACTGAGAAGATAGACTTGCCATAAAACTAGACGGTATTCAGTAGAAAGGTGGGGGGAAATGAAATTAGTCCTACATAGCCAGAGAAATTCCAGAAAAAATGCTTTTCATTTTGCCCAAAGGGTTCAAATACTTCAACTCTCAGAATGCATTGGGCTTGATGCCTTCCAAGGCCTGGATTCTGATGCTGTCTCTCGGCGATTCTCCGTGGACAGGCACAGATAATGCGGAAGTACAGGTTGTAGTTTAAACTCTGATAAGCTGAAATTAATTGCCACTGGAGTTTTTTTTGGTACATGAGGAGGATACTTTTCTTGCAGTCAACACTGAGGGGAGTGAAACATTGTTAATTTACGTTATAGTGATAAGGAGCTGGTTAATTGACCAGTACGTTGTGTCTCTGCATTAGTTCGTTAGGTTAGCTGGACTCACCTGGAGGCCTAGCTTGTCCAGGTAAAATCCCCCCCTAAAGAGACCCCAACCAAGAAATGTCCCAAAACCCTCAAGCCTCTCCGAACAGTATGAAGGAAAGATTCATGTAGCAGGAGGCATCCAATCCAATCCATTTCTCTAATGAGTCCAACAAATACCAGGGTGCTCTAGCTTAGCTTCCAAGCTGCAAAGACAGAGATGTTTTAATGGCTCGTTCAAAGGTAGGTTCAATGACAGAATGTATGTTGTTGACAAGTCAACGAGCTCAGTCATAGTTCAGTGGTGTTCTCCTCTCCCTGCCTCACATTCCCTGTTTCAGTTTGTTGGATACTGAAACTCCCTCTGGACCCATGAGTGCTTTTTTCTCTCTCTTGTGAAACAGGCCCTCTTGGAAGCTTTCTTACGTAATACAAACCTCTCTTGTGACATTAATGCTGTGAGGCAAAGTCCCTGTACATATCACACACAAAGAATATGGCTCACAGAACTCGAGCAGGATTAACTTGAATTTGTTAGTAGCCTAACCCTCAAGGAATGAAAGGTTCAACTAATGTTCTCTCAACGGTAGCTGCTCAGAAAATCTAATTAGAGCTCATTGTTGTCTCCTTGAAATGAGGGTCATAATGAGAATGAGCTTATGTGATTAAAGTGCGAGGGGCTGAGCAGGACCTCAGACTCTGTACATTTATTACAAAAAGTACAGTCTAGACTAGACCTGCCAGGTGATAACGACTGTTCTTCTAATTATGTCAAATTGACCTGCCTTTTCTGACCGCTCCATACTCTCCATACTGCTTTATTGAGAAGTAAATGTCTGTAAATCTGAAAAGGACAACATCTCATTCAAAGTGCCAGAGGTCAGACATGATCATGTTGTCCTCTCAAAACATGAGGACTAATTCAAATGACACTACAGCTGTTATTTATAATGACACAATCACCAGGGCGTAATGAGTTCTGGAAATCATCAGTGTACTATTAGATCAATGTCATCGTCGGTCAAAGCAGCTGTTTCCTAACATGACGTGCTACTGCTAACTCCAGTCATGTCATTGTTTCACAGTAATGGGCTTCACTGCCATGTTTTATAGGAACAATAGTTCCTACCAAGTGATGTGATTAGATCAGGAATATTTCCTGAGGGGTGATGGGGAGTACAGCAGCACTGGGACTTGAAACTACTGTATATGTTTCAGTCCGCCTCAGGTGTTCTGAATGTTGTTAATTAGTGTAACAGCAATCTGTCTTTGTCTAATTAAATCAGGCTGGTATCAGCATACAACAGGACACCAAAAAGTCAGTGAAACTTTTAATGTACATAACAGAATGTAGCTGGTCTGGTTAACATTTAGAGGATCCAAAACTAGAAATAGTGCAGGAAAATGTCCAGTGCCAGTCAATCTGTGGGCGATTTGTGTTTGTGGAGCCAAATGAACGACTTACTACACCAAATATAATCATATGTTGTTGGTTATAATTTTAAACTACTATGCTGTGGGTTAGGGCTGTTGCCTCACAGCGAGAAGGTTCCTGGTTTGAATCTTCATCGGACAGAGGGTGCATCCGAATTGCAAAGTGCCTACACAGTCTGACAGTAGACAGTCCCTTCTCTCCATGCTGTATCATGTCAGGATCTTCTGTTCAGTAGGCCGATATTTGTTCCTACTTCGTCTGAGTCATTCAGGGTGGAAGTGGAATCATCAGCCTGCCTAATGTTATTGACACTCCAACTCAGATGTGATATGCACGATGGCTCAGTGAATAATACAAAACTTCACATCGCATGTAAACAATTTAACAACTTCACATTTGAAAGCCACGTTACCCGAACTGGCCGCAACCACCCTCGTTTGTTTTTGTTTTTTTTCATCATCCTTTGTTTTGATTTGGAGGCGCATGTGAAGTGACATTTACATTTAATTTCTCACAGCATTGTGGGTGTTACAACGCACTGAACCATACTGCATAAAACCAGGAAGTTAGCATCCAATGCTGAAATGTTCAGTCTACTGAGGTGGACCATAAAAATGCCCACTGAATGACCACCAGGGTTCAGTCTACTGAAACCCCCTTACTGAAAAGTCTGCACTGCATACTGAACTGTGGCTTTTTGGTTCAAAGCCTTTCTGTGTGGAGTGAGCATGTTCTCTCCATTGGTTCTCTCCAGGTACTCAGGGTTCCTCCCACTGTCCAAAGACATGCCCGTTAAGTTAATTGGTGAGTCTAAAATGTCCATAGGTGTGAATGTGAGTATGGCTGGTTGTCTGTATGATTGACTGGCATTCATGTACTCCGCCTCTCCCTCAATGACAGCTGGGAATTTGGAATAGAAAGTAATATCCAATAAACCACGCACGAACACACACTCATTCCTGCCTTCTCTAACTCTTCCATCCTGATGCTTCTTTGATTCGATTCCAGCTTCACTTTGTGTCTTTCCAAGCTGTTTGATTAGGGCTTTCTAATTTAATCAGCGTGATGTGAAGGAAATCAAAGCTGCTCTAATCATTTTGGGCTTGAAAAAAAAAAAATCTCATTCAGCTGCAGCAGGAACAGTGCAGAGCATGCAGATGGTGGATGAGCACCTGTGCAGCTCACACTTTCAATGAACAGAAGGGCTGTACATATCAACTGATGCTTGTCACCAGCCACTGGGGCTAATGGTTTTCATTGGTTACTAGCCACTCAACATTTTTTACCAGCCGCAAGTTTATTGTTGGGAAATTAAGTTGTATATGATTAACATTGACTCTGGCATGCTAATATTAAATAAAACTGGATTTACAACCCTTTGAGACGTCTACAATTTGAAAAAATAAAATTCTATTTGCCAAAGTGGCTAGTGGAGGTGACTGTGTTACACGCCAGAGCTGAAATCTACCCCCGTTTGGCGAGTCGGCGGGTGGTAATGTCAAGCCTGGGTTGTAATATCTGTAGACCAAAATCATCTTCACTGCTTGATGACTCATTTTTGTCGCGTACTGTGAATTTTTGCAATGAATAGCAAAATAATCAGACTCAGAGTGCAAAGTTTTACGGATTCTAGAAAAGTATCCAAAATAACTGACTCAGTGTGTAACTCCCGAAAAATGACAAGAATTGGGTTCTTATTCATGAATTTTATGGCCACAGCACTTTTAATAATATCCTTCTTAGAAAGTTTTCTGCTTAACTGCAGAAGAGCTGCCTGAAGGGTTTACAGCAATCTGCTCACCTAAACTGTATTTCAAATATTCATGAATGGTTCCTGAACTGGGGCTGTGTATACTGTTGTGATTATCTGTTTTCTATCTCACACAAAAAAGACTGGAGATTTAATCACAGCAGTATAGAGGATCAGATGGACAGCGGGGAGAAAAATAGACAAGGTTTTGATCTAAAACAGTTTTATTTATGTGCATTGATCATTTATTTTTGTTTGCTTGGTATCTTGCTGCCACTGCACTTTTTGATATCCAGTAGTTCACTCCCAGAAGGCTCCTATACAAAAGCACTGTGTATAGGAAACACATCATCCATTAGGTGTATAGTTGTTTATTAATGTATCCTGACCATAAATCCGGTGATTGCAGGACAGGCCCGTGTGCTCCATCAGTGGTGTTTGTCAGGACATTAGTCTATGACAGACTCGTTATCATTTCTCAGCTGTCCAAGAATGTCTTCTGTTAGGGCACACTCCTGCAGGGATTGAAGTTATTTTAGGGCTGAAAAAACACATACATGATGTATTAGGTGTACATTTTTTGCTGTTTCAAAGTAGATGTCTGTTTGTTTGATATATGACCAAATAGGAGCATACCTATGTGATGAGTTTTATACAGACATTGAGGGTCACATATTATGGAAATCCACTTCACCATGTTCCTCTAACACGAATATGTGTCTCTAGTCTGTCTACAAACCCCCCAATGATGAGAAAAGTCCATCTTCTCCGTCTTTTGCCTGCTCCACTTTTCAGAAAATGTGTGCTCAGAACAGGCCGTTTGGAGATGTTCCCTTCATGACATCACAAAGGGCAATAACCCCTCCCCTAGGTGGGTGACACTCCCACAGCTAGGTGTTTGTTCTGCCCTCTGAGTCTGCCTTCTAAACAATAGGACATGGAGCGAGAAAATCTGAGCCACCCAAGCCCTTCCAGAGAGGGGGCGTGGTCAGACACAGCTCATTTACATTTAAACTACAGACACAGAAACAGCCTGTTCTGAGCAGGGCTGAAATAGAGGGATTTATAGGCATGATCAAATACAGGATCAGAGACTTACATAAACTTGTTGAAAAGGAGGAGAATATGTGACCTTTAAAGTTATCCAGAGACATTTGGTGAAACCACTGACATCTCTTCTCCTGTTCTGGTCTTCATTAATCGCAGTGGTTGAATAAGTCTTTGTAATAATCACTGGTCTAGAACAGGAGTCGCCAACCACCAGGCCTCGGACGAGTACTAGGCCTTGGGTCGTTTTGAACCGGGCAACAAAAACCCAGGAAAGCACGATGGTGGATGTCTTTGATATATCAATACTGCTTTGTGTTTTTTTGTTTATTTTACTGGAAATGGCCAACCTTTCTGTTACATATCACAAGGCCAATTATTTTCATTTTAAATTAAAATGTAATGATCATGCAGTTTACACAGGGTGGGCATTCACTTTCAGTTAGTACGTCAGTGAGGAGAAAACAGGAAGAAACAGACGACATTAACACAAAACAAGGCTCTGCAGCAGACTGGGTGTTAGAAACACGCTGCACCTGTCACTCGCACACATAAACCATGCTACGACCATCTTGTCACCAAGCTGACGCTGATGCTGAGTTAATTTTTGATTTCTACAGTTCAGGTTGCATTCCTTCTTTGACTGTACTTCATATATCTTAACATGACATTGGTAGAGAAATGCCATAACGTCCGCCCCTCCCTACCTGTCTGTCAGAAATATGACAGCTGCTGTCTGGTCTGTGTAGTCAAACCGGCTGAGAACTCCCTGGTCTAGAACATTGAAGCTTACTCTCTTCTTTTGGGTATTTCATGTTTTGTTTCTGGTTTCTAAATGCACTGATCGCAGGGCAAGTATCTACTCTGGTGCCAGACGAGAACTTTAAAACGAGTTGTCATTATATGTCCTTGAACGGCAAATATTCACAATGTGTAAGTGAGTCATCAAAAAGTCATTGCAATACAAAATGTAATTGTCGTTGCTGCTCTGCGTTTAAACTGTGTAGTACGTGAAGTGCTGTGACATTCTGACTACTAACAAAATGAGACATGACCTGTTATCATCTGAGCTCAGCAGAAAAATGAAATTACCCCAAAAAGCTCTGTCATTGGATCAGTAGAAATGTTTCTTTTTGAACTACTCTGTACATCCTATAGCCTCTCTAGCCTCATACATAAGGCTGCTGTAAGAGCTGAGAACCATTTTCTCGTGTCTGTCTGCCTGTTTCCATGCCGCTCTAATGGACTGAAATGGAAGCTCCACTGGTAATATATTTTCTTTTTGGAACCGTTTTATTACTGCAATAGTAGAGAAAGAAAATACAGAGCTATGAGAGCTTCACGTGTTCCTTTCAAGATGCACTTTTTGCTGCCCTCTGTTAGATGACAAAATGTCATGATGAATGCCAGTGAGTTGCAAATTATCAAAACTGTGTTTGTTTTCACATCAAAGCTTTGACATGAATGTTGTTATGGGTAATTAGGTGTAAATTAAAAGTGTAATTTTCAGGATAACTCGTGATTTGATCCGTGTTTAGGTAGTGCACATGGTAGCAAAAATATATCACTATACAGGGATGTTGAGATGTATAACAAGATAATCATGGTGCAGGATTTGTTTGTTTTTTTGAGAAATGTTTTGGGGCCTTTTTGCTTTTATTGGATAGAACAGCTGAAGAGAGATGGGAAATGTTGGGAGGAGAGAGTGGGGGGGGCGGAGGGGGGTGACATGCAGCAAAGGGCCGAGGTCGGACTCAATAATCCCGTTTTATTTAGAAAACACAAGCTGCATCATTTCAATAACAGTATCCTATTTGATACCTAACCAATAGCAAAGCCCATAAGAGGGTTACCCACGTACTCACAGAACCGGAGTTACATTTAGTAACCCAACACAGCACTCCGTAATGAAGTTTGTCTAAGTTTGCAGCTACAGCAGGCTGTTATGTTACTGACAATACATGTCTGAGTTTTGTCACCTGTAACCACCATCTGATACCTACATTATGACACCAACACAGGTTGCGTTTCTGTGGATCCTGTGCGGCCAGAACCATGAGGGTCTAATATGGAGCATCCAACAACAACTGCTGATGGATCAATTTAATTTAATTAATTGATTTGTTGTTTTTAGTACAGCTGTAGTTAAGGCTGAGGGTGTGTGATGATAAGACGGCCACCTTACCTATTCATTGCTGAGAACAGGACATGCATCTTTCTTTTGTCTCAAATCTATTGGATGTGTGTACAAAGAGACTTTCCTATTATTGTGGTTTCATGTTCACCTTGCAAAAGCTCCTCCCATCTACTCCCACTGAACAATTGGGCATTGTCTGGCTCTCTTGTGTTAGGATGCTGCAGAGTTCATGTCGGTCTGACATTCTGTGCATGTCCCGGTCTGAAAAGAGTCGATTAAGAGGATTGAGGTGCGTAGTCCTCTGGGGAAGGAGCTTCGTATCTTAAATGGATCTCCCTGTAATGGTAGGGATGAAGGAACGTCTGATTCTGTACGGCAGAGGCATGCCGAGAATCTTTTGATGTTTTATGAGGAATAAAAGGGGATATGACTTACTTACAAAGAAGGAGCTGGAGTGCCTCATAAGCCAACTAAGCTTAAGAGAAAGAAGCAGTGAAGTGAAGGCTGCTGCTGAACAGAGAGAATATGCACACAGTGTTGCACTTTTCAACCCTTCAGGGAACCTGCAGGGACTTTGAGTTTGATACAGAACTGGCTCGTTAAAAATACAAAGGGAAATAAGGCTATCCAGAGAGCCATACATTTAAATACTCATACATGAATAGAAATGCAAAATAAGTTGTATATGTAAGCCAACATAAAATAGAGGGCGAAAGATGTGGGAGAAAAAAGGAAGAGGATAAAACCGACCATTCTGTTTGTAAAGACAGTGATCAATAGGAATAATACATCAGAGGAGGCAGACACCTGAGGAGTGTTAGCATCAGCTTCAGGGTCAGGTGAGGGAGAACTTTCTGAGTAGTTCTGTTTGTTTAGGGGAGAAAACCCCTCCACTGTGAAGTGTCTGTGTTGCAGAGCTGTTTAATGAACCGAATCAAAGTCAATCACTGCACCCTCAGATATCCTTTGTCTCTCTCTCTCAGGTTAAAAGTGCAAAGTAGACCCTTTTAGACCGTCTACATGGAGGTTGAGCTCTAGCAGCACAGATAATCAATACAGTTTGTTGATTCAACCCACTTTACTAAATGAGCCTCATGTCTCCGATAGATGGACATTATTATTAGGACGGTTAAAAGGTGAGAACAATGATTAGTCTGCTGGATCGATGTTCTGCAGAACTGTCCTTGTTATTCTACTTTTTTAAAGGTTCAGTATGTAAAAAAACAAACATTTCTTTATGATCAGACATTAAGGAAACATGCTATGTTGAAGTGCTGGCTTCTCTAAATCACGTAGGCGGTTTAAAGGCACCCCGACACCGCTGTCTTTCCCCTCACCCCTAAATTGTGAAACGTCCCGAGTCAACCAAAACAAAGAAAAAAATCAAAATCTAGTCAGAGGACAGAGTCTCTGCAGACTCAGTCACCGTCACACATGTATGGAGGCCCATAAGTGATGATTGAGCTGCATTATGTAATGTTTTATTGTTTAGGAAAAAGCTACTGACCCTACTTTAAAGTTCCATTGATGTTAGCATAGTCAAGCAGTTTGTTTTGTTAGTGTGTGTAGGGAGGTTTGTTATTGAGACAGCAGGACAGAAGAATTTCTGAAGTGCCTTTTCTGTTTTCTCCTGCTCCCTCCCTCTCTTCTCCTTTCCATCATCTGCTGCTCTTCAATCTTCTTATTTTCTTTTTAAGTATCCCGACATGATTAAGCGATGGATTCTTTTTTGACTGACAGAAAAATATTAAGTAAATATTTGTTTGGACAGCTTGTCAGACTTGTTTCAAAGTATCCATCCAGTGGTCATTATTTTACTAGAGCCGGGTGCTTGACTAAATGTAAAGTAATACCAGCTCAGTCTGGGAGATTGAATTAATAGATCTACCTAACAGACTGGCTTCAAGCATGACTGCACAGAGATTAAAAAAAAAAAAAGAGCATCAGTGTGAAAATCCAGCTTCTTCAACTTCTGGTTTTGCTGTTAACTGTCATGAAGAACCTGCATTCAGAGTTGTCCCTCTGTTGACCCGAACAAGGACAGGCTTTGAAATATTTTGGAGGATAATGAGATGGTAACTGTCAAAAATGTATCACCATAGCAACACTGTAGTCTGGCTAACACTGACTGTTAACTCTGTTATGTGAGCCTTATTAGATATTTTTGGAATTGACTGCAAAGGGAATAAAAAAAAAAGTTATTCCCACGTAGGTTTGATATTCTGATTTTTTAAAACACAATTTAATACTCTTGTAATTTTGCACTGCATCATGAATCCACTGTATCCATTTACTGTTCTCCTGCACCTGCACCTGTTTGCAGTTTAAATGAGTTCTTAAAGAGTCACTGAGTATTCAAGTGTGGACGGTTGCAGAGTGGCCGCCTACTTACTACTAAAGTGTTCCTCGCTAAATGGCTCCAGCTCACTATTTCATGCAGATGGCATTAAGCGGACTAGCAGGGAGAGAAATGTTCAGGCTCAGCTGAAGCTCCTGTAGAATTTATGTCTCTGCAGCAGCTGACCTAATGCTGCGTCAAAGTGAGTAAATCACATCCAGACAAGCAGGTTACAATGAGTGAATTCAAAATTGAGGAAGTTTCAAATGAACTGGAAGCCTTGGTGGGAATGTCTCTGTCAACTATTCAACCAATAGAAAAGCAGCTTGAAATGAAGCACTAATCAGCGCGACCACACAGATGCCAGAGCTGTTGAAAAGAGCTCCCTTTCTGCTGACCACCATGGCAACCTCAGCTTGATCAGGTTGACGCACATTGATGATGCTAATGACGCTGCATGTTGACTCGCCTCACAGCCTACAATACAATAGGAACCTCATCACACGGTGTATATGCATGTCATAACCAACAAGAGAATCCCTGTCAAACTGTGGCTTACAATACATTTATATGATTACAAAAAGTCTGTAGGATGCGTTAGGTGCTACAGTATCTCCATCCTGTAAGTGTTTGTGTACACATGGAGACTAAAGTGAGAGTTTAAACTGGCTGCAACTAATTTTTGAGGAGAAGACGTTATTTCAATGGGAAGAACAACAACCATCTCCTGCTTTCTCTCCCCCTGTCTCCGTTGCCCTCTCTCTCATTTGCAGCAAAAAACTTGCTATTCTGATGATGCATTGAATAATTTCCATGACCGGGGACGTGGGGATAGGAAGTGGCCTCCCTCCTTCCCCCCTATCTCAGAGCCCTTATAAATATTTATGACAATATTTGAATAATGTGAATTGAAATGACAAGACATCATTTTGAGAAGAGACAGGTCGAAATAGAAAGTGAGCATTGGGGAATAAAGCTCGGGCGGAAGACTTTTACTGTACCGGATATGTGAGTAGTTTAAGGGTCGAGCCTTTGAGACAAATGATAATGTTGACCATGGAGAAGAGTTAAAAATCAACAATAACAGTTTTAATTTCACCCTCAGAGAAGTAGAACAAAAATCTCAGATCATGAGTCAATTATCATTTAATAATAATAATAGCTTAATCCAATTCAAAGGCCTGATTGGCAGGGACATTAAGGCCAGCTTTCTGGCTGTTTGTAGTTAATCTGAGTTCTCTCTCTCTCTCTCTCTCTCTGTCTCTCTCTCTTGCTTGCTCAGTCGCTGTGATCGTGTACCTGAACGGTTCTTGTGTGTACTATACTGAATTGAATCCTACTGGTGTGGGTGACAGGGATGCCTGAATGTCTCCCACAGGGAGAGACCCCTCGTGTTCCAGGAACCAGAAAAACAATCTCTGAGAGAATGAACTGCCTCACCTCTATCACATAACACAGTTGTAAACCATCGTAAAAGTCATATCAATTGAGTCAATATGATGAAACCTATATGGTCCAGTGTCACCTTTGATTTGTTTTTTATGACACTTGAGAAAAAGTTTGTTATTTCCACAAAAGTTCATTTACCCGAGCATGAAAAAGCGGCCATAACTTTACACGTTAATTCTCTACCTTGATAAAAAGCTTTAACTCCCTTATTTATTGAATCAGGATTGACCTTATTGTTAAACATTCATTACTTTTTGCAGTTATGTTGGAAAAACAGATTTTTGACAAATCAACAAAACAAACATTTTCTCTTTTCTGAAAGAATCGTTGGAGCAACAGCGTGTGAGAAACACCCACAAGACAAATAATGAGTAAGCATTTGGTTAAGCATGGATTCACCTCATAAAAAAATATCCTCACTTTTGGGCGCCGGTAGCCTAGTGGTTAGTGCCGAGCCCGATGTACAGAGTCCTCGTTAGTGGACGGCCAGGGTTCAAATCCGACCTGTGGCTCCCGTCCTGCATGTCGTTCCCCACTCTCTCTCTCTCTCTCTCTCTCTCTCCCTGGTTTTTGACTCTATCTACTGTCCTATCAAAACAAACTGCTCTAAAGCTTGATGCTGCTTGATTTATTCAGATATGTGTGTGCTGGACAATAAAAAAGTTTGTCAATCTTTCTATCTATTTGCTCAGAGAAATGATGTCCCTCCAATCGTTTGAAAGGCGCTGAATCTATTTTTTCTTATCGCTCAGAGCGAGCAGAAAACAATGAGTGGTGAAGAAGAAAAGACCTTATTGAATTGAGGATAGGGAGAGACACACAATTGAAAGAGATGGAAAATCATTTTAAACGAGTGCTTTTACTCAACAAAAGCTTCGTATCTAAAGAGAAAATTGTCTCGCTGAATAGATACTCTGGTGGAGAATACGATTCAGACACAATCAAAGAAAGCCAGGGGGGATGCAGACAGAGACAATGGGTTGAGAAAGGAAGATAAGTAGTGATTACAAAGAGTGAAAAAAATGGGCCAAAATAGCAAAAACCCTGAAAACAAGAGTGAATAAATGAAGAATGACGGAGTTACTTTAGAGAACATTAGAGTGGGACAAGAAGAAGAATGGCTTTAAGTCCATGGGCTTTAGATTGCCAACAAAGAATAGAGGCAGATACATTCAGGATGTCTCCATTCTTTTCTTAACATCCTCATTCATCACAGCAAAGTGCTGTTAACTGAAGGAGGGTAGAGCAGAAGCAAGAACAGATTCTCTGACTCCGATTTGTTCAAGATAAATGGAGTGCATACTGATTTGGTGAAGAGCGTTTTGAACACATATTGCTATGTAGACTAGACAATCAGCACATTCATTGTATGTGTCTTTCGTTCCAAAAAATTGGACAGCTGTCTCAACAAATGTTTTTGTTTCAAGAAGCACATGCTGTCGTCTAGACAGCTCGGTGATGCTGCTTTTACAGGGCTGTACAGTTTTGGATGACCACTGTTGGTTATATTGAGTAGAACTTGTGTATCTGTGTAGCTTCTAAGTCATCTAGGTCATTGACAATTCTGAGGCTTGATCCAAAGGCAACTGGACTTGGAACATGTGACCCCGACGACCCACAGACTGCTGCAGTGGTAACAACAATTTGGTGAGAGGAATCTCTCTGATTGGCTGTTCGGAGGTTTCATTTATCTCCAGCTCTCGACAGGATGGGATGCAGGAAGGCTTTCTTCTTTGTATTCCTCTCGTTCCTGTTGTCCACACTTTCTTGCCACTGAGGTGGAGGTCAAAGCGGGCTGTGCATGAACGAGGATGGCGGTGGCTGTGGGGACGACACAGTCTGATGATGGTGGCTGGGCGTCGGGTGACACAGTCCAATGGTGGCGTCAGGCAGCACGATTGTGTCTTTTACAGCGAGTTTATTCCATTTGCAGCATGTTTCAGCAGTTGTATTTGTTTTGGATGTTTGCATTTGCTTTTGAATGTGCAGCTTTTCTGAATATGATGGTTGTTTCTCTAAATGTACATCATTTCAGCTGTTGTTGAGTCAATGCACCTACAGGCCACCGTACTCTTTAATGCAAAAAAAAAGTTAAAGGTGTCAAAATGCCAATATGTCACTGTTTTAAAAAAACAACCTATTTAAGCCCTTAACCCCTTAAGATATTTGTTGAAACATAGGAAGAACTTGACATTGTGATTGAAGGAGGAGGGGAAACGATGGATCAGTTGATTGGCTCTCTCTGCAGGATGATCTCATTAATTTCTCTTCTGATCAGCCTCAGACGTCGTCTTATTCATCCCTCTTTTATTCAAGTTGTCATTTCACATTTGGCTTTAACCTTGAGAGACCGACATCTACTTTCAGTCTAACAACATTTTCTACATTGGTCCGTACAGAGGCCACTCTTGAATATCAATAGACTGAGTCCTTTCTCTCGCCGTCGCTCTCTTTCAGTCTCTGGTTTTTAAGGAGCTGATGATGATGATGTCAGCTTTTACTCATGTCACTCCAATCACTTCAATCTGCAGTAAATCAAAGGAGGATTTTGACCATTTAGACCAGACCACAAAACAGGAAGAGGCAACACTTGAATCTTGAATTTGTGAAAGTTGTGTTGTTATTAAGAGAGAGCTCGGTGTCAGAACGTCAGCAAGGGATCACCAAAGCTCCCTGTGGTGAAGCAGAGGAGGAGGGAATGGTGAGGGTGACGTTGCCTTTTGGCACCAGACCGATACACAAAGCGATGTCTGAAATGTCTGTTTTACACCTGCTTATTGGATGCTTTCTGCCCACATTATGCAGCCTCTAAAAATCAGAAGAAAATACAATGTCTTGAACATCACACCAGGCTGTTGAAATCAGTCTATTCAAAAGGCCGTACTTATCTTGCTGTTTTCTGCTTCAGCTCAGTCTACATGAAAGTGTCCAGAGTCAGAGGAAGTTGTAAGGCTCATGAAGCTCTGTCTTTGTCATATTCAAATGATGCATTCATCTTCCTCTGCAGGCGTCCTGCAGCTTTACAAAGTACATCTTACTGCAGCCTGCTGATCATCCATGACCCTTCATCTTTATGTTGACCCCCTCCCTCTTTGGTTTTCATCTCAACAAGTTTAAAACCTTGATCATTATGTGTCATTATCTTGGAGAGCATGTGAGGTGGAAACAGATTTCTCTGTGTCACGGCTGTTGACAGGCTCGACATGAGTTTACTTATCTACGGCAGACAATCTCGTTGAAATTATACCGGTCGACATTTACTCCACAGGGGACACTAAGTGACAGAGTTCTGGAGGCAAAATGTGCCAAAAGGCTTTTCTCTTTTTCCTCCTTCGGAGAAAATCAGCAAACATGTTCTCTCAATGCAAATATGAGGTCAGGCTTTTATGTGCTGCACATGGTCACTGCACTGTGAGGCTGGCTGGCTGGCTGGGGTCGGGGGGGGGGGGGGGGGGGACTTTTGAAAGTGCAGGTCCTGGGTGAATGTTATTAACTCCTGAATCTCCTCAATCATCCTCAGCATTGAACAGCTCTTACAGCAGAATGTATGTCCTTGTTTAAATTACAAGACAGAAATCATAATTTCTTAGGAGAGACAAACACTATGAAAGTGTTTACTGCACTGCTCTGACTAACTGAACCCCCAGCAGAGACTGAAAAAGAGACAGAGACAGACTCATTTTGATGGGCAGATCAAAGTATCTCTATCAGTCTCACAGCTTTGTCTGCGTCCAATGAGCCGTTGCCTTAAAGTGATGAAAAAATGACTATGAGCTGTGAAATTAATGCTTTGACTTCCATTTTTCTGTGCACTGGGTTAGAAAATTATACAAAATTGCAGATTTATCGGGTTCGGTTCAGATTACTGGGATTCACAAATATCCCTGCTGAGCCAGAGTTACTGAGCTAAATTACCTTTTTTCTTTCCCTTATTACTTTACGATGCCCTGAGTTATAGATAGCCAGGAAGAGGACAAAAAAATCTCCATCACTTCAAAGATTTTCAGTCTGCTGAAATACACAACCTTTAGGGTTCTTTAGGTGGCCACTAAAGTCACTCATAGACACATAGAAAGGTGTTTTCAGACCGCAGGGACTGTTGGAACCGTCCCCCTTTTTATCCATTCTGCACCACAGGAACTATGAACTGTGTTAGTTCCTAGAACTTTTAGAGATACCGTTTTAAAAAAAATCCCCATAGTGTGTAGTTCTCAGGGAACTCCCAAGTGGAAAATTCCTCTTCATAAAGTCCGCAGAACCGTTTAGTCAGAAAACACAGATTGTGTAGATTGTGTGATTAAGCTGCTGGAGTCATCGCTGTCTTCAGTCACTGATAAAAGAAAAGAATGGTCAGGGATTTCAAGGTTGTTCATCAGCTTAAAGAGTGTTAGATGTTTCAATGTGTCTTGCAATGTCAAAATAGATTTGTTTGTCCTTACTGTCTTCAGCATTCAGAACAATTTGTTTATAAATTGATGGTTTTTGTTCTGGTATTTCAATCTGATTTGTGAATCAACTCTTACTCCTAAATATTTGAACACACACACACACACACACACACACACACACACACACACCCACAGCTAATAGACTTTTCCCAGGTGCTATAATATTCGTGTCTCTGTTTGTACACATTGAAAATAAAAAACAGCTTTTGTTAACTGAGGTGTAAACACGAGTTTAATAACCATGAAGAGATATTGACCGTTTAAGCTGACAGTAGTGATGCAGTACTCAAGATCGCTCTTGGTCCCAAGACCACTTTTTAAAGGCCTCGGCCTTTTCTCGGACTCGCAAGCACTTTTACTCGGCCTTGTCTCGGTCTCAGACTAGGCGGACTCCAGATTTTAAATCAAGACTGGTCAAGACCACCACTGATTGGCTCTTTTTCCGCATCATTACTGTGATTAGAAGGAAAACGCCTCTTTCTAAAACAACAAAAAACTTTAATTCATTTGTAGTTTGGTTTGCTTAACCCTGTTACGACCGCAACCTTCGCCGTGTTACGGTCTTAGTGAGTGACACGCCCCCTAAACACAAGATGATGATTTTTCATTGATATTTATGGTCTTAGTCTTGTCTTGGTCTCGTCCTGCCTTAGTCTTGGTCTCGATCCCTAAATGTCTTGGTTTTATCTCGGTCTCTGAGCACTCTGGACTCGGGTATGTCTTGGTCTTGGCTACTGTGGTCTTGACTACAACAATATCTGACAGTAGTTCTGCAGCTTGCTCCATCTTTTTGCATAAATAAATGATTTGCTCATACATCAGTGGAGTGGTTTCCAGCAATATTCACAGTTTTGCCTGACAATAAAAAAAAAGCTTAATGTGTTTTCATGCATTACAGTGGCATCAATGTTGAACTGTGTAAAAATAGAATTCCATGTAACTGCCTGATGGCAAATGTTACCCGGTCCACTTTCATCAAACAAGGTAATTTCTAAGAATTGTTCACTTGGTCATAATTGCAGCTTCACCTTGCTCCCTCTCTTTGTCAGAGTAAGGTGAAGAGGAGCTCTGAGAAGTGTTTGTCTGCTGGTAGAAATGACAGTGAAGTGTCTTTGCATTCCCATCAGTCCATAATAGGTCGTCCCTGATTCGCTGAAGCTTTCAAAAACTTTTCAAGGACACAGCGTGAAGTGGTAAAGAGCTTCATAACTCAGCCTGTTGAATGATTTACCTCTGAGAGGTTTGCAGAATCTGAAAGATAATTTAGTACTCACTCAGATTGTTGACACTCTTTATCATCTGTTGTTGTTATAATGTGGACTGTTAAAAGCTCCAGCTTCAGTAAACAGATTTATAACCTCAAACACTTTTCAAAGAGTCAATGGCAGGCAATCACTGAGATGGTTGCTATCAGATTCAACCGTTGATATGTTATTGCTGACACTTTGCTTGTCAGTGAAAAAAAGGGCAAATTGCTGGTTTTGAAACTTTCAAAGTACATCAGACAGCTTTTACAAATCCCTTCTTCCTAATCCTGCTTCCTGCACTTGTGTTGAAAATGTACCTCAGACGCTGCTTTGAGTGTAAAAGCTAGGGCTAGTTCTAAACCTGGACACAGCAGTTGCAAAAATTGCTAAACTGTCCTTGTTATTCTACTTTTTAAAGGTCCAATATGTAAGATATATACTGAATTAAGTGATAAAGTGACCTTACTATATGATCAGACATTAAGGAAACATGCTATGTTGAAGTGCTGTCTTCTCTGACAACAATGCAGCAGCCAGTATGTCCTCCTTCTAACTTTAGATTCTGGTCCTGAATGCTCTGGATTTGTTTGGACCAGAGCAGGAAGCAATTTTAAGGCACCCCCACACGGCTGTTTTGGACGCCCCTCAGTTTGCCAGATATGAGAGCAGTTATCAGGTCAAACCAACAGGTGTTGCAGTGATGGAAATGGGCAAGAGAACTGGTTCGGATATAACCGTTTCTACCTGACAGTTTTAGGTGGTATTTTTCTAATTAGCTCCACAACATGAAATGTTAGAAAATTGGAGAGAGGTTAGGGCACAGAGTTTCCTACTTTAATTGTAAAATTTGCACCTTTTAGTTCGCTGCTTTGGTCAAAAGTTTGTCAGCCCTCTGGGGCCCCCCTAGGAGGGGGCGGGGGGAGACAGCGCTCTACAATGTTTTTAATGTGGACTGCAGTACCCATTTAAAACAATAGGTGTCAGAGTTAAATATTGCTGCTTCGTCTGGGAAATATTCTGGGAAACAAATGCCATTTGTCTTTTGTGCATATCATTTTGCTCTGATTCACCATGAGTATGTACAGACTTCTTACCATCTGCATAACTGGATAGTTTGATTTCCCTCATCTCCCATCTAATGTGTGCAGATTGTCTCACATTCATCCAGAGGATTTTAACGTTCTATTTTTAATACTGTCATTTGGATGACAGGTAATAATCCAATGCTCTCTGTGCTCCTCAGATCTTGATATGCAAATGAACAATCAGATATAATTATCAAATCTGACTTTCAAATGACATTTAATATGTTCTGATGAAATGGGAGCATTTCAAATTTCCGACGGCAGTAAATGAAGATGGAGTGAAGAGAGCACAGACTTCCTGTTTCCAAAGTTTCTGTCATGTGTCTCAAGTTTTATTCATATGAATATCTGCTTTAATTTCAATGAAAGCTATTTATCTGACAAATGATGAGCTTCCACTATCAGCGATGATTGTTATTACTAGACAACAGAGTTTAATGATAATTGACATCAGCCTGTCAGTTAATATTCAGTGAATCATATTAAAAAGAAAACCAGTCGAATGTGGCAAATCAGCGCATCGTTAGAACCTGAAATCAAATGAAAGTCTTTATCAAGATGGACGTCAGTCTTCATTTCCTCAAACAGCTTTTTTCCATGTCTAATAGGAGCTCGTTATCAGTCTTCACAAATTCACATGAAGTCTTAATATCTCAATAACTCCAACTCTCCAAAGTGTTCCTTAATGCCCGTATTGTGAACATGTTTCTTGTTGTGACTGTTACTATGATTTTAAACAATGGTGAAATACTGTTTGATACATTTTTGAGATGTTAGTCTATCTGTGTCCATGAGGATGAATCTCGTGTCTGTAGTTCGGTTTTAAAAGGTCAAGACTTTTAATTTAACACATCAACATGAAACAATCTGCTTGACATTAATAAAGTAAGTATTTGTTTCACCTCTCTCGGTAAGACATTGGTGACATTTAATAATTAAGGTTGAGTTGAGTAACATGGAGTGTAACTATGGTGATCCATCCACCCATTATACATACCGGTTTTCCCATTCGGGGTCGCGGGGGGGGCTTATCCCCAGCTGTCATTAGGCGAGAGGCGGGGTTACACCCTGGACTGCTCGCTAGGGAACATATAGAGACAGACAACCAGACACACTCACATTCACACCTACAGGGATAGGGGAGAACATACAAACTCCACACAGAGAGGCTCCTGTCAGACGGGTATTCAAACCAGGAACCTCCTCACTGTGAGGCAACAGCACTAAACACTGCACCGGGCAGCCCGTATCTATGGTTACTCCTCTTAAAATTAAACTGCTCTTAATGCATGATTTGAGTAAAAAGACAAGAGCAAAACATTTTCAACATCTTTTCCTGTGTCTGTTCCTTTCTGTAGATATCTTATTCATCAGCTTGGAGGGAAATCCGCCACAGGAGCGGTTGTGAAATGTTGCAAATAAGATGATAAGAGGCATAGAAAGTGTTTTTCTCAATGAATAAGAGGCATCTCAATCTCTTTGTGTTTAACTTTTCTTCACCAAAACAGCTCTTCTGTTCAGCTATCATCTATATTTGAATCAATTTGCCTCAGTTCTGTTCTGAAGTATTTTTATTGATGAAACTTTAACTCAGAACATTGACTCGGAGCGTTCTTCAGACGTTTGATGTTTTTAATGTAATCAGTATGATCTGCTCTCTCTCTGCAGCATGTTCTTCTTTAAGTCGTTTAACTGAACTTTTTTTTTTTTGAACAGTTTTGTGTTTATAGTCAGAGTGGCGTTAACTTGATGAGTATGAACTGTATTCCCAGTAGTTGACTTGAAGTAGTTTAACTTGTTGACTCCCACCCAGCCTCCCTTATTTAGAACAGAGGTGTTATTATCCTGCATGTCTTCACATCTGTCTGATCCTATTAGATCACAACACATCTGCTGAGCTGATCAGCTCTGTAGCCCTGCAGATGGTGAGCTGATGACTGGTCATAATGCAGAAAATGAACATCAAATCACCTGATAATATGAATTAGATTGGCTTTTATTTCTATCGAGGGAGCCTGTGGATTCTGTGTTAGAAGTCTGGACGTGTGTGCTTTGACTTGAGGAAAGGTCCTATTCAAATGGAAACCATGTGCCCTGCAGTCCTCAGTTTAAATGAAGTGAGCTTCACATTGGGAGTGGGAGTTTGTGTGTCCTGTCAGCGTCCAGTCCTTGGTCCTGTCCTCTTCTATCTTTCTATTTTCTCCTCTACCTGAACCTCTTCCTGTCGTCTATCAGAGCCAGAGGGCTGGAGCTGCTCTCTCTCTCTCTCTCTCTCTCTCTCTCTCTTCTGTTCTGTCAGTGTTTGGACTTCAGCTCTCTCTGTTTCTTTTCCAACAGACTCTCCAAGCACAGCAACCTCAAACAGACCGACCTCCATCTTCTGTCATGCAAACCTGGACAAAGCTTCACATCTGCAGTCTTGTCACTGCCTCTCTCCTGTTGTCTGCTTTGACTGATTAAAACGGTTTTAAATAGAATCCCTCACAGCAGTTTGGTTGGATTCAATCAAATATATAAAAAAAACACTTTGTATTATGCTTCAAGATTTTGATTATTTTCACATTTGAATCAAAACAATGCATCGTTAGTGAATTTGTTTCCTGAACTGTATGCACAGATGGGTTATTACGTGGTGGTTGACAATCCAAACGCGTTAATGGATTCAATTCTTTCTTTCTTTCTTTTGGGGGGGATTTATCTTGAGCGCCATTTTCTCTGCCATCTGTTCCTTCTGCCACTGAAAAAAATCCTTCCCATGCGTAGTGGTGGAAATGTTGACGTGCTTAAATATTCTTCTAATTTTCCTCTGGGTTTTGTTTTATAAGGATAAGGCCCACAGACAGGGCTTTTTGGCACTGGCAGCATCCACAACCTCCTTTTCCAAGAGCTTCTCACCGTGCTCTCATTGTTGCTAGGCAACGGAAGTAAACTTCGGCTTCCCTAGGTAACATCCGTTAAGTGTGTTTTAGATAGCCTTGTGTGCTTAATATTTCAGTCAAGGAAGCTCCGGGCCTGAGAATTGTACCTTCGGAAAGATGAGTCAGGCAAGCGTCTCCCCCGCCATAGTTGTTAAGCTGATATCAAAAGCTCCGCCCCTTCTTGATTTTGATTTGATGGTGAGGGAGAAGTGACATTGATTAGGGTGGCGCTGTTCTAGAAGTCAGATTCTCAGATTGCAGCGCGAAAAAAAAAAAAACAGACGACGCCTTATTTCAGTGCTCAAGACGGTGAGCCCTGAAAACAGAACTACATTGGTTTTGTATTGAAAACAAAAAGCGCTAGATACAGGCTCAAAAGCAGAAGCTGCAGACAATCCCTGCTCCCATAAAAGACTGATGTTATCTGAAATTTGAAATGTTTCCAATCGTGTAGATACTTCAACAGACTATTGACCTGCTGACTGCAGCTGCGTGCAGAAAAAAGGAATCCCAGGTAGAAAAATACAGGGAGTAGACAAAGAGAAGCTTTGTCTTCTGAGGCTTTGTCTGCTATTGACTGAGCGTGAATTGGATTCAGACCAGACTTAAGAGGCTGTCATAAATCACTTAGGAATGAGCCAGCCACAGAACTGAAAGGGTTTTTTGGGACAGAGTTTGAGATGTATGGAGTTGTTGCTTGATGAAATACTGGTCGTCTCTTGTACCATAATTGTAACAGAGTGTGAAGCAGAACAGAAAGGGAGTAAAAGGATGGATGGAGGACAGGGCAGAGAAACAGGGACTTAAAGTGGGGAAGAATCAGGGCTGAGAGAGATAAAAACAGATTAGAGGCAAACAGCGGGGAGAGATGTCGTGCTGTGCTGTCCCACCAGAGAGAGAAGTACTGAGTGTTCATCACATTGTGTAGATTTTCTGCAGGAGATGGTGTCTGAATGAATGTGTTTGTGTGTGATTTCTGACCTCACTTTCTGCAGGACACAAAAACAGCATTTCTAACTGTGTTTGTTTGCATGCTGGGATCTCAACTGGCCTCGCTTTAGACTTTAGAGTCTTTTATCTGCTTGCACCAAGTTTCCAATTTCTGATTTAAAGGCATTTTCTGGGGGAGCTCTGAGACTTATTCAAACTGGTTGAAAAGGAGAATCATATGTGACCTTTAAATACCGATTTTAAGTATAAACCTTCAATCTCAAAGACACAAAGGAGAAAGACCATTGCTAAATAGTTGCACATTTAAAACAACACCCCCATGTATAGAGGCTATAGACGTAGTCACAGTGGCTGTGAGTTGGAATCCGACCATGGCCCTTTGCTGCAGATCACCCCCCCCCACCCCCCCATTCTCTCCTCCTGGTATTTCTTGTCAATCATCAGCTGTCCTATCCAATAAAGGAAAAAAGACCCAAAAAATAAATAAAAAAACATCCACAAGACACAGTACATCAACACTCTCCTGCACGTGGATCACACACTCCACACAGACTCCCACCTGCTATGTAAACAGCAAAGAGGGGGGATTAAAGGCTTTCAGACAAGAGTACTGCTTTGCTTTTGGCAGCTTTCAAATGTGAGATGTTTGCTCCATACACTGAACTGCCATTGTGCGTTTATATTTGTACTCCATCTTCTCCTTTTCACCGTCTTTGCCTCTTGAGGTTTTGCTCATAAAGTTCTATAAAAGCCTTTTTCTTTTTGTCAGATTCCTTGAATGCAAAGTCACAAGTCGGTCAGGTAATAGCGCTATCTCCCTTTTCTGTCTTTGTTTTCCTTCTCAAACATTCTCTCTTTTTTCACTCCAACACAAAGTCATTCAGTCTCTTGAGTTTGTATTCACCTTCACTTTGAAGGGATTGCTGTGCATTCTGTGTATGTTTTTTTTTAAAGTTGTTTTTCACCCCGAGTGATGGAAGTATTTTCGTTGAGAGCTTGACTTTCATTGCTTCATTTCAACTCAAACACTGGAATAGCGAGGCAGCAGCTGCTGCTGCAAACAACTTATTGACAACCCTGGCTCTGGTTCTGTTCATTTCACTGCTGTCCGGACAGGAAGTCCCCTGACTTGAATTACATTTATCTACATCGATACATTAATGTGCTCTATATTTCCCTGTCCTATTGAAGATGTTCACATTCTATCTGCTAATATGCCCGAGCTCTCTTCACCTCACATCAAGCCTGACTTCAAAGCCCCCTTGCCATGCCTGACTGAGCGAGCACACGCCGTCTTATCCTGGCATGGACCAGATGCTGTCAGCCACATGTTCCTGCAGGAGGAATCTGCTTAATTAATCTAAAAGTGAAGAGATGATTGAGAGACAGAGAGCCTTGAGCATCTGAAAAAATTATGCAGGGATGTAAAAGATGGCTGGTTCAGCTTTTGTAGAAGTTTGATATGAAGTAGCTGTCAAAAGAACCAGTTCAGATCTACTACCAATGGGAAATTCAGATATATAGTTTATACAGTATATAAGTAACTGTTGACATACAGTTGATATACAGAAATAATCTTATTTCTGTATAATGTTCCTGAACTCTATGGTTGTGTTGATGCAAAGTAAGTCGACTGTGTGCTGTGTGGAGGCCTCATCAATCTGACCTTGTTTTCCTTTTAATTTCACTTTGAATTTGTCAGCATTTTTGCCGGAAATTATCGCCGCAATGATGTAGGTTAACTTTTAACCTATCGCACATTTTTCACAAGCTAATCATTCTAATTGGATCTCATTTGTCTTGCTCTGAAAATGTGCAGTACTCATTTCCAGTCTGTGTGGTGGCCAACGTTTTGCCAGCCTGTGCAGTAGAAGCCATTTGTTCAGAGAGTCAGTGTGATGGATTCTGTTTCAATTTCAGCTCTGTTGAATCGGAGACAGCTCCTCTCCCGTCTCCGAGCCCACGCTGTGATTTCAAGATTTATCCTCTTTAACTAGTGAACATGTTATCTCTGTTTGGGTCTCTGCATTGACTTATTAGTTGACTAACGGCGACAAAAAATATTTCTCTTCTAATGCAAAACAACATGCAAACATCCAACGTTTTTAAGTCTCTCTGATGATCTCACATTACATGCTTCTGTTCACACTGCTAATAATTTGACTGGCTGGTCGATGGGTGCAGGAGACACTTCTTTGCTTTCTAATCAACCCCATGAAAGTATCCACAGTAATGACGGCTACATGAAATTATTGGATCAGGGGAGTTTGATGAATGTAAACGTGGCGCTGTCAGAAACAGGGGCTCTGACTTACATCAAGTACAAAACATCCAGCACCATTATTTACACCATTATTTGTTAACAGCTTCTCTTTCTTCTGTAGCCATGTTGTTATTAGACTATGCTGCTACGGCAGTAATAATAGAGCACGGCCGAGCCTCCCACAGGAACCGCTTTGACTCATAATTTCTAAGAGAGTGGTAAACCACGAGTGGGTGAGCGTGAGCAGGAGGGGAATCAATATTCCTACAAAAAGAGTATTTATCCATTTACTTTGTCAAAAGGATAAAAGCCGAGAAATAAGAGAAGTTGTAAAGACATTTCATTCTACTCTACTTTCATTGGCTTATTTTTCACAATTCATCTGAATGCTTCTTCTTGGTCTTTGGTGTTGTGTTTACTGCATGCTGTTGATTTTCTCCTCACTCATATCAAACAGTCCCAGTGATTTCATGAGCAAACTTTGGTGCTAACTAGGGATGCAACAATACATTCAGCCCACGGTTCAATCAGAACCTCGGTTCTTTGATCACCGTGTGTTTTAGAACAGTAAAGGGCTGAGGAAAAAATAACATACTTTAGCCTCTCCTTACCCCTCGTCACGTGCGTTGTGTTGTTGTAAGCTTCCCCAACTTTTGCGCATGGTGATTGGATATTAACTCGGAGGAGAGGGGTTTGCTTTTCCCAGCACATGGACTCACAGGCACAAAGCCAATTCAGAGATAAATACTTTGCACGGCACATAATGTAAAACCACAATATTCAAGAGCGTATTAACCGTAGAAGCAGTACCAAACGGGTCAATAAAATATCGAGAATTGCTGCATTCCTAGTGCTAACTATGTGGAGTTTCATATTTTTTTACATAATATATTGTTTAAGTTCCAGATTGGTTTTCAGGACATGACCTGCTCTTGTCAGTATTGTTTTCTTGCAAATGTTATTGCATATCTTTCTGTGACAGCCATATGGTCGACGTGCTTTGTCAAACAATAACCTTTGGGTTGGGTGATGTCAGACTGTCTGAGCAGTGAATAATAAACATACCTGTGAAAGAGGAGGGCGAGACACAGGAAGTTGCTGTCTCAGTCTGCAGATTCACAGACGAGAAGATCAGCTGCTGCATCTCGGTTGATTTCAGCCGACTCTTGACAAAATGTGAGACGAGGACATTTCAGACATAAACAGTTCCGTCTCATGATCACTCTTCTGAAAATACATCTTGACAGAAGGATCCGGCATCAGTTTTCTAAACCTCATGTATTTCCCTGGAGAAATATTTGAAATGCTGAGGATGTTAGAGATATTGTCTTTCACAGTATGATTGAGACATCCTTATCAAAGGATTAGGATCGTTTTCTATTCCACACTCTATTTCACTCTGTGGTATGTGGAGTGCTTCAAAGAAACATTACACCCGCTGCGGTTCAGTGTCTCTGCAACAGACTTTAGGAAATGTCACGTCTGCGCTCCACTTGCAGTATATGCAGTGTAGAAGTCCCACTGATACTCTAAAGCTCGCCTCAGTCTGCCAATTTTATCTTTCATGCAATGTGTGTGAATTCAAACTGTGCTCAGCACTGACAGCAAACATGGCCTCCTCTCCGTGCATGTCATCGAGGTGCTGATGCAACACAGTGGTTATAACCCTCCTATTCAAACTGCCCTTTGCAATGTGGCATTACCAAGCCGTGACAGGCTTCGAAGGAAACTAATTTGAATTTCTAAATCCCTCCTCGGTGGTAAGGATGTGTGTGTGTGTGTGTGTGTGTGTGTGTCTATCAGTGTGTGGTCTGTTTGCAAGCATGCATGTGTTTATGCATTTAAAGTTTAATACTTGTGCCTACACGTCTTTTTCTCTCTGTGAAACCTGCAACAGGTTGTCTCTCTTGCTGTAAAGAACAGGTCACACAAATACTTACAGTATGTAGGATGTTATGTGTGTGTTGGTGCAGTGATTCCCAAACTTCACCATGACATGGCCCCCATATAGCATTAACCTCAGGCGGGGACCCCCCACTCGCAACATTTCTTAAATTACTTGAACTAACACGTGTTATTCTTTTTTACTAAAGATTGTCATTAAAATAGATGTTTCTTTAAATATGCATTGAGTAATAACATCTAAAAAGACACAGTTATTGTCACAAATACTGTAATACATTTTGTATTCTTGTTCCATTTTACTCTCTCTTTAAGACCCCCCTGGCACTCTCTGGTGACCCCCCAGGGGGTCTGGACCCCCACTTTGAAAAACACTGTGTTGGTGATTGTTAGAGGTACAGCTTGATGAAAAAGTTCAACCTGTCAGCAGTGGTGTGCAGTAAAGAAGTAGATGTACTTGAGTACATTTTTGAGTATCCGTAGAACTTGTTTCTTTTAAAGACATATCATACATACTTCTTGTTATTTTTAATAATTATATTCCTGCTTCCTGTTTTCTAGAGCTTTTGTAACACAAAAATTTCCCCCATGGGGAATCAATAAAGTTTATCTTTATCTTTATCTTTATACTTTTGCCTCCTCTACAGTTCTACTTTATGTTCTCCTTAATCTCTACATTTGCTCTGAATTCAGCTGATTCAGTTAATTTTCTTTACTTTCCTAACATTTCTTCTGAAAGACAGCACAATGTTTTCCTGTAGTTCTGCTTGTGGTTTGTCTAAGTGGTGTTGCCGTACCTGTATGCCTCACGTCTCAATGGAACGTAGAGCAAACGTCTCTCAGATCAGGCAGTTCATGGAGAGGTTTTCCTTTGATATATTTAAGAATACATTCGGTGCTAACACTGCTAAAGACAAGTTTAAAAAAGCAAAGGGAGCTTTAGCAGCAGCAGGAAAAAGAATATTCTAAACAGTTACAGAGTTCAACAGGCCTTGAACCTGCTGAAATGGCTGTTTATATAAATGTGAATGTTTTCTCTGTGCAAAGAGACCGGCTGACATTTAACCTGCTCATCAGGTGGCTTTGGTTGCTCTTGTTATAGTTCCTTTTATTTTGGAGCTGCAGATCTTTACATCTGTAATATTTGAGTTTCAAAAGGGTAAATAACGTCTAAATATTAAAAAATGTAGCAGAATGTGCACACGTGCATTTTTGACTGCTCTCATGCATTGTGAAAGTAGAACATTGTTTGGAGACAGTACAGGAGACTGTAGGGACTTAGGGGGCCAACCCCCAACCCTCTGGTAGCTGGAGAAGTGCCAGTTAGCTTCTTGGAAACTGTCGATGTGCCCTTTAGCAAGGCACCAACTGCTCGGGCACTCTTTCATGTGCAGTCTCTCACTCCGACATCTCTGCTCTGCAGCACTCTGATCGCCTCTGATACCACCACTGGCCTCTTTTCACACACTGTGGAACCATATGTCCTTCATCTTGGGATCTGTTTGAATTCATTTTCTACCTAATAGTTATGGATGTGCTTTTCATTTTGTACCATATGTTGAGGATGCAGGAGTGCAACGCGGCCCTCCTTTCTTGCTCACGTCCAACGAGACACATTGGCTTTTGAGATTGTTTGTTTAGTAATTGATAGAGATTGTTTATGTTGTGCATTTCTCATTTTGTAGGGAGTAGCCTTTTCTTTTGATTATTTATTTTCTCCTGTTTTTTAGGAGCTCAGGTAAGATGCCTGTATTTTCTTTTCTTCACTTTGTTTGAGGTAAGGCAGTTTGGGCTTCGACGTAGATGTTTTGTTTCTTATTTGTGCCGGCGCTCTCCCTGAAGTTTAGTTCATGTTGTGTTGTGCTAAATAAATAGCACATTGTGAACTGTGAATTTTTTGTTTTGTGTGTTTAATCATTGGGAGTGAGGAAGGAGAGGGTCACGCAGGCTGTCACAGCTTTTTTGAAGCTGCAGCACAGAATGTAAACAGACTGAAAGATGCAGATCTGTCCACAGCAGCATGTTATCTATTCTGCATGTTTCTCTGTCTGACAAATGTTCTTGGCTGTTATTCTGCAGACGATGAGTTACACCAACATGCACCTGCTAACCCCGACACACACCTGCTCATGCATAATAGCAGTGGGTATAAGTGAGGTTGTTTTCTATATAATTAGGAAGCCTGTCAATATGATGATTACCGCTGCATAGGAAATGACTGAGCATTAGACACATTCACACTTCCTGTATACGCCAATTAGCTAAAAGCTCTTTAAGCTGTTCAGCTGAATGTTAAACAGCATTTAGACTTACCTGAAGACATCTGAGGCACTAAAGTCATATTTAAGCCTAAACGTGGTGTCATATGGACTTTCCCACTGAATCTCAATGAAATCCATTGAGTCTTTACTCATTTTAATTTGCCTCCTTTTCCAACCTTTCTACAAATTTGGTTCCTGAAGTGGAATTCTAATCTTCTTAAGGTCATCTTTTCTGCGATCTGTACACAAACAGGATGTTTGGGGTTTTCAAGACTTTTATCACTGTCAAACTCTTTTCCGTTGAGAAAGTGAGGGAGAAGACGAAGGTGTGTAGTCCGTTGTGTCTGCTTGAGGAAATCATCTTCTTTTACTCTGTGGTTACACGTCTCCTAGTCCTTTTAGAGGAAGATTCAGCTCAGCGCCCAGGATCAAGAACTTCAATCTCTAAGCTGGGATAATGGTTCCAAGCCTTTCAGTCCTCTTCCTCTCTCATCCTGTTTTATTAAATGTAAATTGGCTCGTCTTGTCTATAGCAAGAAGTCATTAAAGCAACAACATGTAACTTTAACATCTTGAAATGGTTGTCTAATAGCTGATCTAATAGTACAACAGAACAGCTTCTCAACTTATTTATAACAGATTGTAATGTCAGGCTGTATCGTTATCAGTCTCATGTTTAGGAGCTTTAGCGGGTACAGAAAGTCAAGTCAATCAATCATTATCTGTACAGCACTAATTCATAACAAGGGTTATCTCGAGACGCTTTAAAAAGAGGGATAATATGCAGGGAGGATTTCTCCTATGTATTCCTTGCATTCCTGTTGTCCACACTTCCTTGCCGCTGAGTTGGAGGTCGGAGCAGGCCGTGCATCAATGATGGTTGTGGGACGACACAGTGTGATGGTGGTGGAACCCAAGTGATGTCTCGGGCTTGCATACAAATGAATAAATAAATCCATCTTACACCAAAGGTTCTCTCTAAAGACTGTAAAAGCTAGCAGACTAGCTAGCTGTCCTTCGTCAGTACACATGGGTCTTTGGTTTCTAACAACACTGATTGACAACAAGTGCACGTTGTCTAAGAGAGGGCTAGGCAGAACAGCACTGTGTGTTTCACAACTTACAGAACTTTGGTCGGCACCAAAGTGCACCAAGCATAATTTGCATATATTGTTGCTGAATATCATAAATATTAACCTCTATAAATCTATACATGTATTTTAAACACCATCAATTTTAAACACTTGTTACTTGTAAACACTAAATTTAGCTGAGCCAGTTTTTCACTTTGGTTTGTTTTACATTTCTAATGTCAAGACGTTGACATGACTAGCCCTCCTCACGATTCTCAGATAAAAATGGGACTTCTCACTGAAATAATGACGTTTAACTGTCTATAACATTTACTAAATCCAGTTTTATTTCCATGTTTAGATGACAACAGCAGAGACGTCTTATCACTCAGTCGTCTAGTTTCAGTAAATCAGCCAGCAGGGAATCAATATTATCATGTCGACAACATTATCACGTAGACGCTCTCTTAAATGAAAAGTATATCTTTACTTTGATCCCTGTGTCTCAAGGTAATGAAGCTGCAAATGTAGATTCCCTATCTCTGTCTCTTTCCTTCTCTCTCTCTCTCCTTCTCTCTCTCCCTCTCTCTCCCTCTTTCTCTCTCTCTCTCCTTCTCTCTCTCCCTCTCTCTCCCTCTTTCTCTCTCTCTCTCTCTCTCTCTCTCTCCTTCTCTCTCTCTCTCTCCTTCTCTCTCTCCCTCTCTCTCCCTCTTTCTCTCTCTCTCTCTCCTTCTCTCTCTCCCTCTCTCTCCCTCTCTCTCTCTCTCCCTCTCTCTCTCTCTCCCTCTCTCTCTCTCTCCCTCTCTCTCTCTCTCTCTCCCTCTCTCTCTCTCTTCTGGGTATATTACTTCCCTTTACTAGAAACCATGTATTTGGGGATGGGGTTATTGATTGTCATTTGTCTGGTCAGTTGTGCTGCTCTGGCATTAGGCGCCTGTTAGCCTGAATAAAGAGGTTTAGAGTAGACTCAGCCTGAACTCTTCCATCAGGACACACTTAATCTTCTTCCTGTCGACCTTCACCTGGAAGACTGAGAACTTTTTAGTGTTATGGGAAATTCTAATTAGCTGTTACCTACCATTGCATCATGTGAAAGCTGCTTGAAGTCTATGTAGTATTATTTTTTGTCAGAAGAATCAGAAAAATTCATTTTTAAAATAAGGAGGGTGTGCGTGTGTGTGTGTGAGTGCTTGACTGTGTGTGTGTGTTGTAATAAAAATAACATTTCCAGTATCTTGGATGTTCTTCTTCAAGGTTTTGCATAATTTAATGAATGCAAAGGTCCCATTGTTGATTATTTTAATTAGTCCGATATTTAGCATGAATTAACGTCTATTCTCAGAGGTGGGTCTTTGGCTCTGACTACCCTTCTCTTTTATTTCAGACCGGCTCATTCAGCTGCGATACAGCAGAGAAGGTTTTGACTCATTCTAATTTTTTATTTTTTGCTTAAACTGCCTCCTCAGTCTAACGGCTCGGTGTGCAACTGATGTCCCTGTCTGGCTGAATCACTAAAAGAGTTTACATCACTAAGCTTTTGTTTTGTTTATGATGATTATTTATCTCCACTCAGACAGGATGAGCATCATTTCCTCCAAACCAGTTATGAAATTGTTGTATAAAAAGTAAAACTTTAAATTGAAAAACATGAATCGAGAGGAGGGGAGTACATTTTTACAGGAATACATCTGACTGCGATTTCAGCAAAGTATCAGCCAGAGAAATTCAGCAGAGCAAGGACGTGGCTGCGGCTACTTGCATGCAGGAGAAGTCAGCTTCCTCGGTCAGTTAAGCATCCAATGAGGAGTCGATTGTTTGAATTGACTTCATTTATCATCATCACTGATGGGTCTTCTGTATTTAACATGGCAAAAATGTACTTTTAAAAGGTCAAACCTGGCATAAACATGTTGCATTTACCAGCTTTTCATCTTCTAAAGATCGCTTTCTTCTCTTTTTTTTAGGTATCACTAGTCACATTGATCACTTTCAGTGAGTGTGTTTACATGGACTTGAGTATTTTAGTGTTTGTGCATCTAAACACCATATCCTGATTTCAGAAACCGGGATAAGCCCTTACACCAATTTGGAGAAACCTGGAATGCTATGGCATGTATACGCCTTTCCCCGGTTTCTGACAGCTGCCGACTAACACCAGGGTGTTGATCCTGAATACATGTAAACACACTCGTTATGAAACTGTAGGTCGATGTCAGTACAGCACCCTGCTCGCCTCCTCCAACTGTTGGTGAGTCAAAACGATGCAGGGTTAATGCAGGTCTTGAATAAACATTTGAAAAGAATTCAAAGCAATCAGTTTGAGCCTCAGGCTGATTTCCATAAATAACTGACCTTATCAATGTGACAGAGTCTGTTTGTTTGTACCACAAAGACTTAAGGAACTGAAAATGGGTGCATCCGTGAGCTGCTGACCTTTCATACAACTGAAAACAAATGTTCAATGTTTGCCAGTAAAAAAGAAGGTCTGACCAAAATGGGAAAAGTATTCTACGAAAGCATGAAGTTCATAACAGAAAACAAAGAACACAACATGTCATCCGTCCTGGCTCTTTATCTTATTGATATGATTATAAGAGATGAAACTGAAGACATCTCCATAAGCTGCATGAAAACTGGCTCATAGTTCTGAAGAAAACGTCCATGTCGTCTTTAGAAAGATTTCAGATGATGTGTCTTCAATAAAAACTTAGATATCACTTTGCAGTACAAGTACACATGTGCCTGATTTATGAAACATGACTGAATCTATTTTTAAACCATTGATGTGTCACTTTGGCTAATCTCCATCACCTCCTTCTCATTCTCTCTCACACGACAAAGCTCAAATGCACAGAAACACAATCAGGAAAACATCTTGAATGATTTGATTTCTCGTTACATAAAAGATCTCGACTCGGACAGCGCACTAGTATTTTTTCTGTAGAAAGTCAGAGTGAGGTGATGTGAGAACACAGAAGGATATAATCAGGAGAATTCACCTTGAGCGAGTGGGAGGGGGTGGGGGATGTTTGTTCGACCACAGACTGAAGACACACCACCGTTTCCATCTCCCTACATGTAATGAAACTGCTGCATTATGTTTCTCTTCTCCAGTATGTTCTTTTCCGCTCTTTTGTTGATATTGTGATTCTGTTGAACTACACAAAGGATTCTTTCCTTTGTGCTCAAACTGACCTTCATATTTCCATCAGCCCCAGAACACTATTTTCAACTAAAGGCTTTTCTTTCCCTCCAGGTTGAAAAAACACAGCTGGCTGCAGTGACTAAAGTGGATCCTATGTATGTGTATATGATTGTCCTTTAACTGCATTGTTCTCTGTCTCCTTCTCTCTCGGGTCCTGCCTCCTCCATCCTGGATCTTCTTCTTCTTCTGTGGATCCTCAAATACAGGTAGAAAAAAGACTTCTTCTTGTTGAATTTGGTCTGAGAGTAATCATGCCCTTTTGTTTCTATTCTGTGTATCAAGGTGTCATTATGAGTTCTGTTTGTCTTCAGAGGGTTTGGTGATCTGGTGAAGCATTGAAGAGCCAGAAAGCACTTCTGCAGTGTGTGCAGGCTGGTCCGGCTTGACTCTATGGAGTATAAACCCAGAGGTCACTGGTTGGTTTGAATTGTTCAGTGTTGAAGTCGTTCTTGCTGCTCTGCTCTCTCTTCCTGTCTTGACTGGCGTTCTGTGAGGATCAGAGGTGATTTGTGCTGCTTCACAGATTCTTGTAATAATGTTTGAGCAGAGTCAGAGGCTTTAAGTGTTCTTGGTTATGTGTATGTAAATGAGCTTTAGCTTGTTAGGTTTCTTGTACAGTTCAGGCTGAAAACATGCAGCTGGTCTTATTTAAGACTGTCCTGCTCTGCTGGCTGTGAATGTAGATGAAGAGTCTGATGTCTGATTGAGGAACAGATCCACAGAGAGACCGAGAGAACCGTGATACTGGATGGAGGAGAGAGGAGAAAATGGTCTGTTAGTAAGCAGGAAGACATCCTTTATGAATTAGGGGGCGATGGAAGTGTGAGAGAGAGAGAGAATAGATGTTTTTCACCCCTGCTTCAGTATCAGTGTCCAATCTTCCCACACTGAGGCTGTCGATCTGTTTTAATGATGCCTGTTTCTCTTCACTGCTTGTGGTGGTGGTCACACAGGGAAACACACTGAGTGCTGGTCTCTCAAACACACACATTAACACAAACTGCACAGGCATACAATTTTTAAAACACATGAGTTAGCCATGGCAGCATGTCTGAATGGCAGCTTAAGTTTTCAGCCTTTATTATCAGATATCTTTGTTTTCAGTGTCACAGTGAGGCTGAAAATACCGACCAGAGCAACAGACACACAAGAGATGCCAGAATATGTCACACGATACTGTCTGTCTGCTGAGAAGCTTTTAAAAGGGCCATAGGGAACACAAGTGATTACGGCTACACACACAACACACACACACACACACCACACCAATAAAACCACAAGCTTGAATAAATGATGTGAAGATCTGACTCTGACCTCGGTTTCAAGGCTGTTTGCTTAAAGCTTTTCTTTGCAAAGAAACATGGTGTGAAAGAACAGAGAAAGAAGGTCACTCGAACCTCGCCTTTGCTTTGCAACTATTGTTTTTGTCGTATGAATCAAGTCGAGGAAAAGGTCATAGCTGAGCTTCTTCTTAATGTCGCTGCATTACGAGTGTCAAAGCGGATCACTGGTATAACATCTCAGTGAAGTAAAGTCTGTATCAAGGTGTTTTAAGGGGACTTTCTGTTTTGGAAGACATTCTGTCCTGAAAGGTAACACAAGTGGTGTTAACAGATGTTTTAAAGCCGGGTGCACACTGTACCATTTCACACCAATTTAGACCCAATTTGTGACTCGCACCACTGATTCTGAAGTTGGGGGCGATTTTCAGCCAGACGGCCCGATCAGCTGCTCCCGACTGGCTGGATGAATTTCTGGCATGTTTTGTATTTTCGTCGTACAACTGCACACATGAACAGTGAGAGCAGAGCCAAAAGGTTATTCCCCAACTTCAGCTCAATTTAATCTAATATACAATACATGTTTTATTAATCAGTAAATACAAATTTCAGGTGACCCCATTTGAATTCCATTTCAACCCCACGTGTGGTCGGGACCCCAAGGTTGGGAAACTCATGAAAACCGATCTTTTTAGTGCTTTCAGGAGCAACTGAAATGTCATATTATTAGAGATGTCTGGGGTCATGCACTGCACAAAAACTACTCAAAACCATCTTGAACTAACACATTTTAATGGGCGCTGGATAGCCTTGCGGTTATGTTGCACGCCACATGTACAGAGGATAGTCCTCAACGCAGTGGCCGTGGGTTTGAATCTGACCTCGGTCCATTGCTGCATGTCATCCTCTACTCACTCCTCCCAACATTTCCTGTCTCTCTTCAGAGGGGAACATACATATTTTAAATTTTAAATTCAGCTGAAAAACTGACTCTGTAAATATTCAAAAGCAATTTTGTTGAAAGAATATCAGCTGTGGCTTTTTGGCATCAAAGCGGTGATTTTTGCCTCCTGATTTACATTTAAGATTCCAAACGAATGGCACGTAGGCTAATACAACTTATTGTCTTTTCCCACCGCAGATGCTCTAACCTGAAGGTGATCACCACTTTTTGAACACAATGATTCATCTCCCCCGGCTTGATGTTAAATAGTGGAGCCTGGGAACAACAGAAGGAGTCTTTAAAGTGTTTCATCAGTAAAATCAAACAGTTTCAGAGCAGAGAGTCAACTTCAGCTCCTCTTGACTTTGATGTAAGTCAAGGACAGCTAAGATTTAGTGTTGGGTTGGAATAAGACACTAATAGAGTCATAAATTAGAGCCAATTTAAAAATAATGTTTAATACTTTGACTGTAATTTACATCTTGAACGGCCTAAATTTCTCCTCTGTCATTTTTCTATTTAGCAAAGTTCAGCTAAGTGGTGTGAGGAGGTAAAGCTGAGTCTATCAGCCCACATTTAGGAACTCTTTTGATTAGAAACAGTGTGTCAGACGATGAGTTTAATCTCCCTCGCTGCACTTCAGCTGACATTTTGAATATTGTTTTCATCAGTCACTGATTGGACCTCGACCCTTTTCCTAACACTGCCTTCCTCTATTTGTTATTCTAATATAAAATGTATGTAGAGAAGCAACAAGGAATAAAAAGCAATGTTTACCACATGCAGAATAGGGGAGACCGGGTATGGCTAAAACATGGGGAGAGTTGTAACCATTTCCAACCTGTAGTTTCTCAGGCAAAATGTGATGCAGTTTTCCTCCTGCTAGTTTCAGACCACTTTGCTCATATGGCATGCTGAACAATGGCTTACACAGGTGGAGTAGGTTTTAATGCTTATCTCAAAACTGTTTTGTTGTTTTAAGGATCTGATGAGGTCATAAAGTTAGTCAGATCAGCTGCAAAGGTGCATGGGATCTGACATGTAACACTGAAAGAGATTATGATGATCTTGCAGAGGTTTGAATTGGTTCCATTCGTAGTAAACCGATGTGCATACTTTTTTATAAAGTTTGAGAACTCTTCCTCAAATCTCAGTGTGTTACAGGTGCTGAAGCAATCTGAGCTGAGGCTGCTCCACTGAAATCTCCCCATCAGTGTTTCTGGGATGAACTGACCTGAATTAAACTGTACTGAATTACTATTCCTGAATTGTACTCTTTCCACCTCCAACTCTTGAAGTAGCTTCAAAAGCAGCAGAGAAGCTTGAAGGTGTGAAGCCTGTGAAGACACAGAGCCTCAGGGAGGATTTCCTGAAAACTCCTAAATTCATGAGACGACCTCTGCCTGACACATGCATTCAAATAAAATAAGTTTATAGATCATGTTTCAGTAAAGGCAGAAAAAGGAAAATGGTCTGCACACCATTCAGCTCCCAATTGGCCAATGTTTGTATCTTCTCTTTCTCTCAATGTCTCAGTAAAGGCAGATTATAAATAGTAAGTAGAAACGCAAATGAGTCAATTATTAATGAGGGTCGCTTGAAATTCTAATAATACTGTTTTACATGAGAGGAGATGACATCATCATGCAGTACAGCCTAAGTCCAGAGAAGGCTTTGTTCCTCATTGTCAAACTTTTAATCTGCTCTCTCTGCTGCCCGTGGCGATTCTAGAGTCTGTTGGGGCCCTATAAGCAAAAATCTATTTGGGGGGCCCTCGAACCAACGTTCATCACCATCATGTCTGCCAGTGTCCCGACGATTACTCCTCTTCCTCTTTTCTCCAGTTTCTTCTCTCTCTCTCTCTCTCTCCTATGATGGATAATTCCTCTTCATTTTTATTTGTTGACTTTCATTGACAAACTTTGGTTTTCACGGCAATAATGCATGCAACGCGTAGCAGGGCAGTGCTGTATGATGGGGCCCCCATAGGGAGGTTTCCAACTGTTGTTGCAAAAAATGCACATTTTGGGCCACTGCTTTGGTTGAGGTTTGTGATCCCTCAGGGGCCCCCTACTGGTCTTGGGCCCTGAGCAGTTGCCTGCCTTGCCTGTTGACAAGCAGTGCCTCAGCCTGTCAGCTGTTGTTTCCGTGTGCAACATTAAGACGCTCCTTGACCCCATTCACCTCTAGTTCATGTCATCCGGAATCCGTGTCGAACTCTTCAAAGTCTCTTCCTCATCACACCAAGCATCTCCTCTCCATCATTACCACCACTGACTGGACTCTGGGGGATACTCTTCACTACATTTGGCTTTACCACCCTCTCAAAATATTTAAACTTTTCTGATGGGGATAATCTTTGAGCACTCTTCATATTTCACTTGAAGGATTAGCATGTCAACTAAATATCTGTTCCCCCATAATGAAGTAGGTGATTGAGGCTATAACTTCCCCTTCAGAGATGAATGACTGAACCGCTGGACTCCGCTATTTCACCTCTTTTATTGCCATCATAGGATATTGAACCTTTACCAACCATTACCTTTAAATGCACAAGAGTCTGTGTTTAATTTTCCAGTCGAGCTGTTTCACATGCAGCTGCTACCTGATCATTTCCGTAATGTCAGGTTTCATTCAGACCCCCCGCTGAATGGTCTTGGCAGCTGAATGAATGATAACCCAGTGTATGAAACAGGAAGCTGTGAGTAGAACTCTACCTCTCTGTTCGAGTTGATACACAGTGGAAGGAGAGAATGATGGGCAGCTCCTGTGACTTAACATCTCCTCCTGCAGCATATGGAGAAGGAGCTCAGAGGACAGACTGCTGTGGCTGCAGAGCAGACTGAAAACCAAGATTTAGATACTGCTGAGAGAAAGGGGAACAAAAGGTTAATGTGTTTTCCACCAGCTTTTCAATCTAAGGGCTTTATTTCTCAAGTTAGGTGCCCAAAACAGAACCCCATGGTTGAATTATTAAATTAGAAATGTACTAAAAACTGAGTTAAAGGAGCAATTTGTAAGGTATCTACTGAATAAAGTGATAAAGGTACCTTACTATATGATCAGACATTAAGGAAACATGTTATGTTGAAGTGTTGGCTTCTCTGACAGCAATGCAGCAGCCAGTATGTCCTCCTTCTAACTTTAGATTCTGGTCCTGAATGATCTGGATTTGTTTGGACCAGAGAAGGTAGGCGGTTTTAAGGCACTCCCATTTGTCCGCTTGGACGCCCCTCAGTTTGCCAGACAAACGGCAAACAAACAGGTGTTGCAGCGATGGAAGCGGGCAAGAGAAGTGGTTCAGATAGAAGTGATTGTACCCGACCTAAAAAGCCTCTGCATGTTTCTAATAAGCTCCACGAGCAGAAACGTGCTCAAACTAGGATCAATATTGGAGATGATTTTGAAAAATGGAGAGAGGTTAGAATGCAGAAAGGTTTACAGACCCATGCAGAGCTGGATAAACACTGAAGCTTCAATGTCCACCACATGGCAACCTGCGTGAGCATGGACTCTAGAGAGGAGGGGGCTGCTCTACAATGTTTTTAATTTGGACTACAGTACCCATTTTAAACACTAGGGGCCAGATTTACTAAAGGTTTGCGTGTCTTAAAACATGTGCAAACTTGATACCACCAGCAAAAAAAGTGCTATCTGATCTACTAACGGCGTGCAGTGAGGATTGCGTCTTTCATGTGAGCAAAACAACACGCATTGTCCATTTAGTACGTTTGCCTTGATGAATATTCAATATGGGGCGTTTCTGCCCTAAAGTGCAAAATACTGGGAGGAGAAAATGCAAAGAAGTTAAGTTAGTACCCGCATTGTGATTTACCAAGCCTGACAAAAATTGCGGTGATTGTGACGGTGTCTAAATTTAACACCTTGGAAAGGAACCTGCTAATCCAGGAGACCAGTGTTACACACAACAGGCTGCTGTTATTGTACTTAGGAGGAGACATAGGAACAACAAAAGAAGGCATAAAGATCACGTTTTTCCCCACATGTGTTTACATGTTTCAAATGACAGAAAAATAAATGGCATGCATTTATTTTTTAATTTGATTCAATATTCTAATCGTTAAGGAAGAGAAACACCATGATTAAACTACAGGCTATTGTTGCCAAACAAAACTGAACATTCACAGCCTCTGCATTCTAAAGAATTTCAACACTGACGTTTATGTCTTCCTATTTCCCTCTTCTCACCAACATTAGATTTTAAACTGGGGATTTCCTTTTTCTCGGGTCGCGCGTCTCTCCCCCAGCTCGCCACCTCCGGTGCGCTCTTCTCCATAATGCGCTCGTCTCCTCCCTCTAAAGCCCGCTGCTGCTACTCTGTAGGACGCTTGGATTGGGTTACCTCACCACTGTTTGTACCCCCGTCTTCGATACCTCTTTCCAGGGCATTTATGTCCGATCAGACACAGCGCTGACCAGCTGTTTGGTGCGCAACAACGGCCCGAGTATAGAGCGCAATGTATGACACTTCATTCTTAAGATGAAGGGAAGAAAAGAGAGGCCCTGTTTAATGCCAAGGTTTTCTTATAACCAAAGTTTTCTCTGTGATATTCAGATGTATCTCCTAGAACTCGAAAGTATTGTGCGTTTATTTGCCTCCCCCACTAATACATATTTTGCGCTTGCAGTCATCCTGCTTTCTGTCCAAACTCTCCGTGATGTAAACCAGTAGAACACGCAAAAACCTAACTTAAATAGTACCGCCTCCACAAGGTTTGCACCTGGTGTCATTCACGCAATTTTTTCTTAGTAGATCACCCGCAAAACGCCCACCAGCGAGTGAACACGCAATTTAGTACTTTTTAATTGGGAGCTTAGTAAATCTGGCCCTAGGTGTCCGAGTTCATATTGCTCCTTGCAGGAACGCTTATTTTTTTCTGCAACATCTTGTATTTTCATTGTTGGCAGTTTGTCATGAGCTTAAAGGAGACTATTTCTTTAATTAAATCAAAATAACTCTCTCACCTTTCACGATGTCAAAGTGATTCTGTCCCAAGATTTTAGTTCTACATATGTGAGCGTATCATCAACATAACATTTAACACTAAAGCTTAATTTCCCTGAATTCACTTTTTCTTGAATGCTGTTGTTGTAATTAATCACGGGTTATGTTATCCTGCACCGTCTATTCTCCTTTAATTAGACCAGTAATAAGATGACCCCCCGCCCAACAGTCATCTGTAAATGTCACGATTGCTGTTTAATCACTGCTTCTCTTTTCCTTGAACGATATATACAAGACAAACAGACATTCAGTTACAGTACACGGGGATTTTTGGATTTGGTTACACAGACATCACAGATACAACCTTCAGATTGTTCTTGCATATATTGCCATCTTTATGTCTTGTTCTTAGTGTCTACCTCTTTTCATAGAGGCTGCTTCATTTCAAAGTTGGTGTTGTTTTTATTGAGTCTGGCTTTGAGCCATTTTTGACTAATCATTAAGAGTCAGTCAGTGCGACTGGGCTCTGTGGGAGGACTACAGTACGACACAAGTCTGTGGACCATGTAATGAAGAAATGTACACAAGTCAAACACAAAGTGATGAATGTTTTATTGCTCTGTCTCTGTGTAGTCTGTCTGTTCAGCATGTGTTAATGAAGCAGTTCATGTACTGAGATCCTTGTCAACACTTGCAGAGGTACAGGGACCTTATTTTTTGGATATTGTGTAATGGTGGGACATTTTTGCCCTCAGGAATATCTTAAGCCGGCTACACACTTGATGGGTTCAAAAACGTAAGAGACCACAGACATGAGGACAGTTTCAACATATTTTTTATACTATAATCCTCTAAACGCACACACTAGAAGACTAAGCCAGACTGGGAGACCACACACCTGCTGTGTTTTTAGTAACCATTACAGAGACACGAGATCTCACAGAAACCTGCGTGATCAAATGTGACTTCAGAAGAAAAACAGATATTGAGGACGATGTCATCAGCAGGCTCTCCTGCTGTTTGTTCAGTTTTGCAGAGAAAAACAGAAAATGAGAAAAACTATTAGTAAGAGTATTAGATCCTGGCTGAGAAGATGGATTATGTACGGCTTTATAGAATTTGCAGCGTTAGCTGAAAGAGTTGTCCAAGTACAAAACACCTGGTTGATGATGTTTCGAAGTCTGCTCACTCGCATTGGCTGATGCGGTAACAATGGGAGGCATACCTGAAAAACAAGTTTGATATTTACGATTACAGATCGAGGAGGCTCAGACTCGATGGGAAGCAGTAAAACAAACGTAGTGAAACCACACACTGGAGGATTATTTGAAAAAATAATCGGTTGCAACAAGTTATGACTATGACCACGCCCCAAAATCAATAACGGCGGCAAATCAGGCCCAAAAGCTGGTGTAAATGGTGTAATGTGTATCCAGCTTTACTGGACTAACCACTATGTATGCGTGTATGTATGACAGCGTTTTAAAAAGGGGTGGATTCACATGTGAACAACAAGAATAATTGATGGTGCTTAATTTTAAAAATGGGTCTTTTTATTTACAGTTTAAGTGAGTTGTGTTTATTGTCCCACTCTACTACTACCAACCTGGAGTTCTGTTGAAAACATTTAAATCTGCTCAATGGGCATTTTTACTTTAATTCACGAGGGAGGAAATGGCCTCTGGACCACTACTACATGCCAATATTATGAACGACTGCCACACTAATTAACAGTTTTTATATTTGGAATCAGTAGTAATGAGAGAAAACTGCTGAATAGACAAAAGTAGCCCATAACATGGTGAAGTAGTATTGAACTAAAAAACCATTGAGCGAGAGAGAGAGAGAGAGAGAGAGAGAGAGAGAGAGAGAGAGAGATGGAGAGAGAGAATGTATTGATGTATTGTTGGTGAGTGAAGAGACGTGTAAACGTGCTTTGTGTGATCATCCTTCAGGGAACATGATAAATGGGATCATCAGCAGTGTGATGATGTTGTTCTGTCTCAGTGACGCACTGACTCAACAGCTGCTTGACTTGCTAAAAGCCTCTTTGAAGGCCGTCTGCCTCCTTTAAAAGAAATCACACGTGTATGCACACAAAGACACACAGAGAGTGACACAAACACAGATTCACATACAGAACACAACCATACTGCACTAGTAGCTCTTCACCTTAACCCTGATTTACCCAGAGTCCCTCACTGCAGGAAAGCCTTTAAATGTAGTGTTTAAGCTTCTGTCTTTTGTCTCAGCAACTTAGATGCAAAAAATATATATCATATACAAAGACCTCAAAGTCTGTAAGTTCAAGTTCATCCTCTATGTTTGAGAGCGTATACATTGACTTCAGTATACTAAGTATAAGCCTTATCGGGATTCTGAAAGGTGGGATAAAGGCTAATCCCGTTTTCTGATATGGGGATACTGAAGTCCATGTAAATGCACTGTATGTTTTGTCCATACAGTTCTGTCATTGCCACCAGCTTCAAGGTGCTAAATACACCTTCATAAAAACCTTCATATGACCCGTCAGTCAAGAATGGCAAAGTGAATAACTACTTGAAAGCTCTTGCGGTTCTATACAGTGAAGGGTTAGTAGTTGACCGCTTCATAAAGAGAAACCCAGCAAAGCTCTGCTCACAGACCTTATAATGGAGTGTGTACAGTATGGGCATTAAGTCATGCTTTGACATTTATGAGTTATCAATCTTTCAAAAGACATTTCCTCCAATGATTTATATGTGACAGCTCTTTGGAAGGGCTCCCTCTCACACATGAAGTATTCTCTATATCAGTTTCTTATTAAAGTGAACTGAGACGGGGGAATGTTTAAAGCTCCCATAAGAGCTGTTTATATCTCTCACTGCTGATGGAGCTGTGATTATATTGGAGGAGGCAGTCTCCCTACTCTCCTTTAGTGTGTGAGGAGTGTGTGCGTGAGTGCGATAAGAACACCCGAGCAGAGTTTTGGACACCCGTACAGCTGTTTGTTTGAAATATTAAGGCTGCTGGATCCAGTTATCAGTGAAAGTGCAGAAGATAATTTGAGACAGCTGATATCAAGTTTTTAGTTTCTTGTCTCGTACAGACAGAATAAGACGTTTTCAAAGCATTTCAAACCTTTATGTTTTACAAGATGTAACTTTGAACGAGCTTGAGATTGAAGCAAAACTAACCCAATCATCAAAAGTGAAAATCTTTGAGTTATTTATACTCTCTTTGCTGTAACATCAAAGTTTAACAGCACTCACAAAGCTCCCTTCCGGGCTTCAGACTACTCAAAGAGTTTTTTGTTCTTCTCAAAAATAATTATAGACCGATGTTCTCACCATGCGAGATGCCTGTTCTCGAGGAGATTAACAAGTGGCAACCTCTGGTGTTGAAAAATGAAGCCAATGCGGTAGGCTTCATTTACAAACAAACTGTAGTTCTCCGAGTGTCCACTTGAGGACATCTTTTGTGAGGCGGGATGAGCTCAGTCTGAAGGGACTTGGGTTGGCAACCAGAGGGTTACAGGTTCAAGTTTCAGTCTCAGTGTGGACCAAAAATATGGAAGTTGCTCTGGTAGCTGGAGAGGTCACTTATGTCGTAAGTCGTACAGTCATGCAGAGGTGACCTTGAGCAAGGTACTCAACCACCAACAGCTCTGACATGCTCCATGCGTAGCAGTTTGTAACAACACCACTCAGACATTTCTCCATTAGTGCATTTCCACAGGGAGTGTGTACTGTGTGTATTTCAGGGCCTATGAGTGTGAGAAGCATGTCTCTCAATAATAGAGTGTAAACCACAATCTCCCATAGGGATTAAGAAAAGTGTGTAAAAAAAAAAAAAAGATTTAAAAAAGACCTGGAAGTCAAATACACACCACATAATAAAATGTTTTAAACTTTAACTAAAATGAAAGGACGAAGCCTGAGTGACATCGCCCATCTGTTCCTGCAGGAGGCTTTTTAGTCCCATCAATGGCGGTCTCCATTCTTCAAATGCTGTCTCCCTCTAACTTTCAGTCAACCTGACCTCAGGCTGAGAACTGGAGCTGAGCATGGCTTTAAACCTCCTGACAAAGAACTACACTGCACCCGCCTGTCAGTCAGGTCAGCTGTGTGCCTTATTGTGAATAACTCTCATCCTTCAAAAAATATAAATGGATGAGTTATCATGAAAATTCACCCCCTGTAGAAGCTGTGCTTTGACTTGTGTAACACCCAAGAAAAACTTTATTTGTCTCACCGGGAGCTGCATATTGATGAGCCTTTGAATGCTGTGATTTGAGTCAACAGCTTGTCAGTACAAAGCACCACAATTCACTTTGTCCACCTTCAATACAGAAGCACTACATGTTGCACTCTTTGAAAGGGGAAACTGAAATTCACAGAGCAATGCAGTCGATATTTAACAGATGCAGAGTGGACATCGAGCGTCAGATGCTGCGCAATGCGACTCTGTATCTAACGCTTGCTTGCTGTCAGGACCCGTTGTTACTCATAATACAAAAAAAAAATCAAACCAACAAGGGGTGATACTCAGTTATTATCCAATTTTTGAAGATATAGCTGTGAGCAAACTACAAATCCCCTGTGTGTGTTCACCGAGCTGAGCCAGCAGCACAGTGTTTAACTCATATACTGTCAGGCAGAGGGCTGGTGAGGCGGGATCAAAGTGTAGCAGGTCATTTTATTACACCATCTTGATTTAAGAATGGATTTAGCCTGATATGTGACGCGCTCAGTGGATCGACTGACAACATGACCTTTGCATCCCGCCTTAAAATAACAACCTAACAACCAAATAACAAAAATAGTCATACATACCACTGCATGCTTGAGGCCATTACAAGCTGCAGTATTTATAGACTGCAGTCTTTTCATTGGTAGCAGAAACAGCATTGCCTCAGAGGAAACATTAGTTGCTTTAAAATATACAGTACAAATTACAAGTTTTACTTTGCAATGCTCTTGATAGGAGAGATATGGTGATTCATTTATGATCTGAAGACTGACTAATTTAGACTACATGTTTTTTTAAAGATCTTTTTGGGGAGGTTTCCATGCCTTTATTCTAGAGATAGGACTATAGATAGAGTCAGATACCAAGGAGAGAGAGAGTGCAGGAACAACATGCCACTCTTAAGGATCAAGCCGCCGTTTATGGGGCGCGTGCACTAACCATGAGTCTACCGTTGCCCCAATATGCATACATTTTCAAATAGAACAAATAGAAATTTAACAAAAGAACTGAAACTTTTTACTTGAATTTGAATCGACCTATTACTCAATCTCCTTCTTTCTTTAGGGGTCCCTGAACGTCTTTACTTTGTGCTAATAAGAAACAAACACATTCCCCAATTCTTTTTGCATCAAAAACACCAAAAAAAGTCAACAGTAGTTAGAATCAGAAACCGGGAAGAGAGAGAATGGGGAATAGCTTCAGTCAGTGTATTGTGTCTGTACATAGGGCACGTGGAATAACCACTAAGCTACCGGCACCCCTTACTGTGTGATATTTGAGATTGATATTGTCTCTCTCTATTATTCTGACAGATTTCAGTGATGAAATCTTTACAGTTCACGCTGAACTTTCCTCAGGAATTGTTCAGTTGCGTTCTGTCTCCTCTGTAGTCTCTTGTCATCTTTGCAAAATTCATGACAAGTTTCAAAAAATCATTTTCTTCCTCTCTGAATGAAAGCTTGTTGTGAAACTCAAAACTTTCTGTCTTTTGTCATCCTTCAAAGTTTCCTCCCGTCTTTTTCTTCAGCAAAAAGTTATTCAGTTGTTCTCAACTTTCCTATTCGACAGTGAAGTGCAGTGTGTGGGATTCCCTGATGTCTCATAACTAGACAATGAGCTTGACTTTCATTTGCCCAGCTTCACACTCTCTTATGCTGCTCTCCACTCATTCTACATAATAATAGTATGACATGCAATACTTAGGCAATCCTGCACATCACACAGTCTCTACAAGGTCGGTGTGACCTCTCTGAGAAGAGAGCGTGAGCAAGTCCGTGTGACGGTCTATCTCAGGAATCAGTAAACTAACAGTATAAACTCCATCATTGGTTACCAACCCTGCCTTTAAGCTGACATAGACACATGATCTCACTTTGACTTTGGCGCTGATTGGCCCAGCTCTAGTAGCCTACAAAAGGTTGTACATACTGTATGTGGAACTATGATAAGAATGTATTATGTAATACATTTGAAGCACCAACACGTGTGCTTTTGGCCTACTGATAGGCTACCTACCTATCCTACTAAATGGCCCTTAGCTGCCACCACCACCACCGAAACAGCTTTGCCAACTTCATCAGATCCAGGCCCTAACAAGCAAGCTCCATGTACTGAAAATGTGGATACTATCTATCCTACCTCTTGGCTCTGAATGGCCTGTACTACTCAACCAACAATACATGAAAAACGAGGTTATCGGCCCGGGAATTTCCATGATTCCCGGGAGTTAATGGCAGTTTGCCATGAAGTTTGCCTGTGCTGATAATTGTCAAGAAGGTACTGGTAGGGATAGGCTGGGGGCACGGGAGGGGTTCCTCCAATGGCTATAATTAGCTTTTGATGTTACTCGTGTCTGGCCTGGCTTGCCTCCCTCAATGATCCATTGGATGAAACCACAGACGTTTCAAAAGAAAAAAATCTCTTTTGATTGGACCGTAAATCTGTCATCATGTGTTATATAACACTAAATCGGCAGTAAGAGCCAATACATCAGCATCACATCAAGTTAGGCCCACGGCACATTGGGAAGGCCGGGACGATTGGCGTCCATCTGCCTCCATGCTAGCTCCCACCGCCCATAAAACCCACCTGCAGAACTTCTTTGTGCTATTGCATTTTTATGTAACAAGGCCAAACAAATTGAAAAACAAAAACACTACTATTCCTGGTGCATAAGCTACAGAAAAAGACAAACACAGAGAGAAGAGTCTGAAGGAAGATGTGAGAAAATGGCTGGGAAGGCAGAGCCAAGGTGAGAAGCATATTTAGGCTAGAGCTCACACCTGCTTGGATAGGCTGTCCCCCCTAGACTCCCATTTTCACGAGGGAAAAGAGGAAAGAGAGAAGAGAAAAGGAAATAACTGGATTCCTTCTATGTTTTTTCTCCACTGGCACTATTTCTCACCATCAAAGCTCCTACCTGAATGATGTGAAAGTTACATGTTGGTTACTTCTGGTAAGATTCAGGGTTTGTATTCTTTGCTTTACTCAGCATGAGATAGTCAAAGGCAGGTAGAGCAGGCTGTCTTTGTGCAGGTCAGGATGAACAGCGTGTACTGACTGTCAACAAGGAGAGTGCGGGATAATCCTCAGGACTCTGGGTTTCAACTTTTTTTTGTAGAATGAGATCAAATTCGACTGGAGAAAGTTGTGTTCTGCTATATTGCACCTGAAGTAAGAGCTGTAATGGATTTTTTTAGTTTCGAGGTAAGTTGTTTAGTGGCTATATCCACAAAAATCCCTGATGTTGAATCTGAAAGTTTTCAGGGATACATGAAGGTCAACCTGTTTAAACCACATGTCCTTGTTGCTAATTGTCCTGAGTGTACTGTCTCAGTCCATGGTGCCTCTTTAGAGACTGGATCTATTGAATTTGGAACAATAATTCAGTTCAGCAAACGTCGATTCAAAATTCCAAACAGTGTGTTTCCTACATGGTTCCCAAAGCAGGGGTTGGGACCCCTAGTGGCTCACGAGAGGGCCTTCCAAAAAAGCTATTTGACATTTAAAATAATTTTAATTTGTATATATTACCCATTTACCCAGTTTTGAATACCATGCAGTGCTCAAGTCTTTACATGGAAATTACTTGTATTCTGCTTCTAGCCTTTCCTACAATACATTAGTTTAGATCAGTGTTTGGATAGGCCTATTAGTGTGTGGGTGTTGCTGTTAGCTATGTTATATGCCTTAGCCACATCCAGGGACAGTCTTTGGCAGCCTTATTTTGGAGGGCGTGAGCTGAAAAGTTTGGGAAGCCCTGTATTAAACTATCCACTCTATGAACTCGTTTCAAGTGAAGCTCCCTGCTATTATATGCCTGGGTCTACCAACCAAACCTGCTCTCAGTCAGACAGAAAGCTGTGAACAAGCAGGAGGAGAACTTTGCCTTCTTCCTTTCAGACACAGCACACAGGAACCCTGCCAGGTCTGATTGAGGCTGTGCCAATCAGCCCAGGTAGGGGTCCAGTTTTACTGAACTACGCGGAAACCTTTTGGCTGGATGTAACTCATTTATTATGAATCAAAACAGCTGGGGCTGGGATTTGATACTAAGGGAAAGTCCAACGCTGTACTTTTAACTAGAAGCAAAACACATTGACTCCCTCATCTGGAGGTAGGGGCATCATTACTTCAAATAGATGATGTCATCAGGTTGAGATATTACATCCATAAGAGTTTAAATTACAGGTCTGTGCTTACAGCTTTATGCACACTAACCAACCACAAGACCAAGACATTATCCCTCAATTGTATTTACCGCTTTGGGGTCATAGGGGGCTGGAGGGGATGTCATTGGGCGAGAGGCATGTAGACCCTAGACTGGTCACTAGTCAATCAAAGGGCTGACAAAGTGACATAATCATTCAAATATTTAACAAATCCCTCATCTAAAAGTCTTACTGAGTAATCTCTAACTCCACAAACATATGATGAGTTATTTAAGGAGTTAACTTAGATGTTCACAAACTGAGCATTGACTCCACTTTTTTGTCAGAAGTGCTTCATACTCAAATCCCCTACATGCTGACTGACTCATTTCTGGCTAAGTTTGTAAGGCAAAGTTTTAAATCCAAATGCTTCCTGTCGAAACTCAATTTAGCTTTTTCCTCAACTCTTGACACCTCCTCCCACCATCAGCTTTTAAAGCACCAGTGATTATAATTGGTGCACTTAAGTACTTACAGTAATCATTTTGAGCACTTCATTACATTTTATCACACCTTTTCCATCCCCCCCAAAAATAGTCATTTAATCCTTAATTGCGTTGTCTTTATTTTCCTTCTTCCTTTCCTCCAGCATTTTTATCTCACCCACTGCTCCTCCTCCTCCTGGTAAAATTAATTACACTGGAGAAAAGTTTCCCTTTTCATTTGCCTTAAACCAAGATTTACTTTAAAATACAAGGCAGCATAACAGATGAGACAAATGAGATGGGAAATGCAGAAGTTCAGGAAGTACTGAAGCCCTGAAACACTGCAGAGAGAGAGAGAGAGAGAGAGAGAGAGAGAGCAGTAGATTTAGAGTGCAGGGTGAAACTACAGTGACATGTGAGACCATCAGAAGAAGCAAAGAGAAGAAAGATAACATAGCACTTTGCCGCTGTTTTAAGCACATCATCCAGGACTGAAATATTGAAGATCTCTCTCTCTCTCTCTCTCTCTCTCTCTCTCTCTCCCTGTCTTTACCTTTGTGTTCTCAATAAGAAACCCGGCCCCTAATTGACCATCGGTTATTATTTTATTTGTAAAGCCTTTAACAGAATCTATGATATTTCTCCTCTTCTGTTGAAAAATACTCCGACAACAATCGGAGTGATTCAGTAGGGAGGCTCTTTAGAGTTTTTGTAGCTCACATAAATCTCCTCCATCACTGCGATAATAGTGTTTGTATTCCTATTTTGAAACTCAGTGAGGATCATTAGTTTTTCCTCCATGCGGTGCAGATTAGAACGCGCTAACACAGAAGGCTCTGCGTTGTGGCTGAGAACCTGAAGGATGGTCTCAGTCTCACAATCTGAGTATCATGATCTCTATTTAAACAAGTGGTCAGTGCTGATCTCCACGTTGCAGGAGAGGGAAGACTTTGTGTTGTGCACACACAATATGAAAACAAGTCAAGTGTTCCCTTGTATTCCCTGAGGTTCTCCCCTGTGTTTTAGTTTTTTAAACCTTTTCTTTATTCATACTGACTTCCATTTTCATCCATGCACCACCTTAAATTGATTTACCACATTTTTAATCAGGGTACTGAACCTTCACAGTTCGACCTGACATTAATTAGCTCTTTATTAGCGTGCTCACACATTCTGTCTAAAGATCACAGAGAAGACTTTTGCTGGTAGAGAATAAAACATATTACACAACAATATAATGCAGTGGACTCCTTCTCTCAGACAGGATCCAAAGAAAGCACAGATTTCCACTCACAGCGAGACAACACCCATACTCACTGTGAATATGGGTGTTTTTAACATTTCAAATCTGTACCTGTACTGTTTGACTCTGAGGACACAGTGCGTCTTCGCACCTGAATACATTTCAGGACTTTCTTTGGATCCTGTCTGAGAGACAGAGTCCACTGAATTATTTTAACATCTAAGGTCCTTCTGTGAGAGCACAGATGTCCATTTTTGTAGTGGCTAAAGCGCTAGAGTTTCCACTTTTGTTTTTGCTCCAGTTTTTCCAAGTGTTGAAATCAAGGATCTGAAACTTTTTATGTACACAGAAGGTTTATTTCTCTCAAATTATGTTCACAAATGTGTTTCAATCTGTGTTAGTGAGCACTAATGTCCTTTGCCAATATAGTCCATCCACCTGCCAGGTAGGCCTATAGCATATCAAGATGCTGATAGGACGACGTGATTATTGCACAGGTTGGCCTCTGGCTGGTCAGAGCCGTCTTTTATTGTGACTAAAGCCTCAGGCACACCTGTGCAATAATCATGCTACAACACACTCTCAAAGTCACAGAGTTTCTGTGAGTGTTTGCACTCCAAAAGGAAAGTCAGACCACAAAGAGAGAGGGGGTCGGGGCTGCAGCCGTAACGTCAGTGTTTGAAACAATGAATGTTTTTCTTTCCAATTACTGATCACATTCAGCAACACTCGTCTCAGAAAGTCGCTTATCGCTCAAACTTTCTCATTTTATTTTTCCCCATATCTGTCAGAAAATTGTTTTGGAGTATGAACAGGCCTGAATGAACGGGAGAGGAATGATAAGAGAGGATGATGGTGTTACAAAGGATTTGAGCAAAAGCTTTACATGTGGAGATTAAACGGATAAAACATGGATGTGTAAACTGTGGTTTAAGACTTGTTCAGAAGATGATCAGAGGGGAAGTGGTGAAACAACAGGACAAATAAAGACCAATGAAAGAAAATGTAAATGAAGAATGAAAAGGAGGAAGAAAAGATAATGAGGGGCAAGACAAAGTGGATGGAAAACAACATTTTTTAACTCAGGGTTTAGTCTGTCATCTCTCAACCAGAAGGTCAGGTTTGATCCCCAGCTCCTGCAGCCACATGTCCGATGTGTCCCCGAGCAAGACACTAAAGACCAAGTTGACCGCTGATTTTTTGGCTGTGCATAAATGAGCATTCAGTAGTCAGTCTAGAAAAAGCGCTATAAGCTCCATTAACGATTTAATTTATTCAGCGTCTTCAATATTTGTTTGCTTCATCCTTTTCCAACAGTTGTGATAAATCCTATGTATTGCAAGTAATCTGAGTTTTCTCTCACAGACCAAGTGGAGAGATCATTTAGTATTCAGACCTCTAATGCCAGACTCCCAGTTCTTTGATCTCATTACAGAGAGACTGAATGTTTGTTTTCACATTTTGTATTTCACTGTTTGTTAACTTCAGCCTGGATTATTTGTCACTGTCAATCCATGTGCAGCAAAGCTAATCCATCAGCGGTCGGTTTGGTTGCAGAGGACGACACTCTGAGACTTTGTGTTTATTGTATTAAATGCATTTGAGGAGCTGAGATTGGATTATGTTTCAGTTTTTGGCATTTCCCAAATGAAGAGGAGACTCTCAGCAGTCAGATCACGGCGGTATCTTGTTACTTTCTCCTCTCCTGCTCTGCCATCGTTAATTTGGCCTCTTCCCTTTTGCTGTTTCTTTTTCTCTTGTAATGGCTGCTTGAAGGTTGTGTTCCCATTAGTCTTTTCCTTTAAACCTTCAGAGAGGACGGCCCCAAAGTGAGAGTATCTTTAATGGCTCATAGATTTTTTTAGTTGCTTTAAGCTGAATGGTAACTTGATCTCCATCCTGATGAGCTGAGGGTTTGTAGAGAGAGAAGACGAAGATGATACAGAATCATTGAAGCTACGTCTTTCGTTTCTTGGTTCTATTCTCCAAACTCAAACTGTCTTTACTGCAGCTGATCCAGATCACTGCTGCTAGAGTCCTTACTAACCTGCAATTTACAAATATGTAAAATGTAAAAACTACGATATATTCTCCAAGAGCAGGTGTCAGTCTCGAACTCGAAGTGCTGCAAATGAAATGAAAATATGGAAAGATAATAAAAATTCCCGCTGGTCTACCACCGGACAGATTCCAGGGTTAAATAGTCTGTTTAGTCTCGTCCAAGTCTATCTAATTGTCTCAGTGCAAGGGAAGACTCCAATTCCCATTGTTCCATTTCTAGGTCAGGAGCGAGACATGATCAGCTGTATATATGGGTTCACAAAATAACAGAGAAAAACCCGCAAACAACATGTTGCTTTGTCTTTCTGAGAATGATCTGCTTTTCATTCTGTGCCTGTTTTCACGTCACGTTGATAAAGTGATGGGATATACGATAAGGAGTCTGTGTATTTGGTTTTATTTTGAAAATCACTGTCTGACTTCCTGTTCAATCTGTTCTGTCCATCTTGAAGCGTTTTTGCAGCCGTCGCCGGCAAAAATAGACTTGATGCGTATTTGAAACGGAGCGGCAGTGGCATTCACCAGAGACGGACAGCAGCACTTGATTTGGAAACAGGAGCATTGTCTTTGCAGCGAGCAGTGCGCTGTGCTGATGGACAGAAGCAAGCACAGACTGTGGAAATTGGAAGTTAGCGCGTGCATGTAGCGTATGCATTTTTGTTGGGCAGCTCCCCTTGAGCGAAAATACATTCCCACACACATGTGGCTTTCTGTCGGTCAAAAATGTGCCGCCAGGGGGCTCTCAATCAAAACAATAACAAAAGATGACGTCGAGGCTGGTGGGGAATCATGGGAGTGATTCTCTCTGCTACTCGGGCATTGTAACTTTTACTCTTTTCTTTTTTAAACTCCTGCTATATTTTAGCTCCTGTTTTTGATGCTTGTCTTATTATATTTCAGCTTCTGTTTTAGCAGTTTTTATTGTATCTTCTCTTTTATTTGAAATTGTCATAATAACCTCTTTTTCATGATACTTTTGATGTCTTGTGTGTGAAGCCCTTTGGATTGCCTTGTTGCTGAAATATGCTATGTAACTTGCCTTGCCTAACCTTATTCATAGTCCTTTCAACAGCTCCTTTTTTCTTTCTTCTCCCCCTGATTTATTCTGCCTCCACTTCGTCCACTGTTTGATTTAATATAAACACGCTCATCCCTCACAGGCAAATAGCAATGAAACAGAAATCTCCAACACGAGTGTTCTGATGTTCTCCATGAAGAATCACACAGTTTGAAATGTGCACTGCTCTTAAACATAAGAACATAAATCAGAGCTGAAGCTCGGTTAGAAACACTGTGGGCTGGAGATTAAATATGAATAAGGACAGCCAGGGGGGTCAGAAGCTTTGAACCTTGTGTTCTCTTCCAGAGTGCAGTGGACTGGAGTGTGTAAGGTGAATATGAATGTTCTACTTACTGAAGAAGGTTAATGGGGGTACACAGCTCCCCACACTCATGGAAATGGGATGTCTTAACCAAGTGGCAAACGCAGATGATGAAAAATGAAGCCGATGCAGAAATGCTAAATCCTGCAGTTCCTCAAGTGTCCAATAGAGGCTGGCTGCAGAAGCTCCGGAAGTCACATACACACCCATTCAGAAAAGCCGTTTTTACAGCAGAAATGAACATGTTTACAGCCTGGTTCAAAAAAACAAATGGGTCAAAATTAGCTCATGTCTCAATTGGCACACACTGTACGGGGGGGTGAATATTTCTCATCCATTTTGATTTCAGGGATGATAAGTGTTATTCATTTTAAGTCGCATAGCTGATATGACTGACAGGCGGGCGCGGTGTAACAGTTTGTCAAGAGGCTTAAACCCGCCTCAGCTCCAGCTCTTGGTCCGTCGTTAGGTTGCCTGATAGTTAGGTTGAGACAGGGGCAGCTGTGGCTCAGTTGGTAGATGTATTCCTCAACGGGAAGGTCAGGGCTTCATTCCCCAGCTCCTGCAGCAACATGTCTGATGTGTCCTTGGGCAAGACACTTAACCCTGAATTGCTGCGGCTGCTTCATCTGCAGTGTATGAATGTGTATGAATGGGATTAGTTACTTCTGACAGTCACCTTACATAGAAACCTCTGCCATCAGGATGTGAATGGGTAGGTGTGACCTGTGGTGTATAAGCACTTTGAGTAGTCTTTTTCATTTCCATTTACCGTTTACCATTTTCAGCAACCTCCATCGATGGGACTCCAAAGCCTCCTGCAGCCTTGTGCCCACTGCCATAAGACTGTACAACAGCAGCCTATGACAACAATAACAGTCCGTCCTTGACACAAAACTTCACCCCCATAAAAAACTACCCACATGGCTTGTTTCTTCATTATTATCATTACTAACATTGTATTATTATTATTATTATTATTATTTAGCATCAATATATATATACATATATACTGTACATTCTATATATTTTATTATATTATTATACTAGTCTATATTATATAACATTTCATTATATTACACTATATTATATTATATTATACCACATTATATTATATAACTGCACTCTGTATTACTGTGGTACAACACTGCCTCTCTTCTCTGCTGTTTACATTACTTGCTGCTGTTTATCATACCAAGTCACTTTAATCACTTGTCACTTTATCTTGTCATTCTCTGCAAATACTGTCTCAATTCTCAATACCCCCCAGTTAACTTCATCATTCATTTTGTACTGTATATACCCCCTGTTTATATTTTTATTTATCTTATCTATTCTGTTTAATGTGTATTTTTGAGCTTTCTTGTCTGTGGTGCTGCAACGCCCGAAGTACTATCCTATCCTATCCTATCCTATCCTATCCTATCTTAACAGATGAGTGGCGTCACTCAAACTTCAGCCATTAATATTTACAGTCTATGGTCTTGACAGAGTCTTAGAGCAAGTCGGTGATGATGATGTCACAACGTGTTAAACTGGATAAAATGTCTACACAAGCTGAGCACTTTGTACATTTTAATAGAAATAATCAAGGTGAATGGTGTGAATGCCAACACAAAACTCATCACCGTCGCATAGTCTCTCTTCTCTGACTGTGAACATTTTTCATCATATTTATTTGATGATTCCTCTGAACCATTGTGTTCTTTGTTCTACCTCTGTGTGGCTGCTGGTTCATTATAATGAACTCACCACTCTCTCCTCTGAGTCTACAATACAAACGAGCAGTGGGAAACACACAGGGAATATAAATGAACTTACCCTAAAACAGTCCACCTGTACAAAAAGAACTCCCGTTTTAGCTCCAGAGGGGGATGCTGGAAATGAAAACAAATGATCCCGAACACTGAAAATTGTGTTGAATTGAAACAGCAACACACTGTTGTTCTACATTTTCCACAGTTTTAAAGATTCATTTTCCAGAATCCTCCTCCTCCCATTTGCATGGAATCACTTATTCCTGCCTCCGCATACACGCCACACTGCTGTCTTGTCTCAAAAACAGCTAATGAGCTGCTGCTCCAGTGAGCAACCACACCGAGAAGAGTTCACTCGGAACTGATTGGTAAACATCAACTCCAGTGGGTTAAAAAACAACACATCTCACATACAGGAGGAAGTCGTTTATACAAAGAAACTGAGAAATGACAGTATTTACTGTTTTTTTCACACCACATCCCAAGACACAAACAACACCAGGAATGTATTTAATGTTTATGATAATAGATACATTCTATAAATAATAAGACATATGCATATAAAGCTGTTTAAACAAATGACAAAGCAAGGCAAGGACACACACACACACACACACACACACACACACACACACACCTACCTATCTGCTTTTCTATCTCTCTGTTGAGTCCCTTAGAGATTTCTGTTCTCCCCTTCAGACATGTTTCATCATTCTGTCTGAGTCAGACTGGATCCACATTTTGACAGTTTGAGCTTTAATGTTGAAGCGTTGGTAAAAACCAGCTCACCTTCACCTTTTCCATGTTTTAACAGGTACTTGACCACTTTTTCTCTTGGGTTATTGATTCACTGTCAGCTTACTTTTTCAGATCATCTGCTAAAAATGTCAGACAGTTCATCAATCAAGAGTCATTTTCACACAAGCACTCCAAAAAATGTCTATATGTTTTCAGGTAGGCTGTCCATGGAGTCTCCCATTCTTGCTTGTTAACACATGCACCTCACAGCAGGAGGTTTTTACTGTCAGAAGCGAAGGGGGCGGTGAGTAGCAGTATGAGTCCATAATAGTTAATACAATGCTTTGATGTCAATTTTTGCCTCTCCACATGTTCCAACATATTCACAGTAACAAGAAATGAGCAGGGAAAAACAAATTGGCCAACAGAAAACAACAATGAAGCAGTTTCATTACATGGGCGGAGATCCGACATACACATCTTCCGAGATCCGACATACACATCCCACACAGGACACAAACGTCCTTTCCCCCTCCCACTCAAATGGTCAAATTTCCTGCTGAGTTCACATTTCAGCCTGTGTAAAGTAGTATGACATTAGAGTCTTGAAAGTGATAGGAAGGCAAACTCAGCAGATGACGTTTTTCCAGAGGTGAGCATTTATTGACAGTGATCATCCCAACACGTGTTAACTTCATAAAACAACAAACGGTCAATGAAAAATCAGATAAATTAACACATATCAGATTAAGGCGCGTGTTAAAGGCAGCACGTCCTCACCTCTTCCCCCGCTGGAACAAATGTCTCCTCATTTTATAGACTGCCCCATTAACAAAATGGTCGAACCTGGGTTAAGCACAACTCACATAGGGAGTTTCACTTTTCTCTTACTGCAAAGAAATACAAATAAACCCTTACCTGTAACATCAGATCATTTACTCAACTAAATGAACTTCAAATACTTCAATTATATTTTACCCGTAACTTACATAAGAAAAAAACATTTCTCAGAAAACAAAACCCCTTCAGATGGTCTGCCCCAGTGATGTCAGCGATGACATCATCAACCGTATAAATACCCAGGAAGTGCTCGACCAGCCCCTTTAGCTGCATGTGACCACATGGGGAACTGGACAACAGAACAAACAAAAGTAAGTATGGATAACAGACAAACAATGACATATTGCAATTCCAGAAACTAAATAAAAATGACTGAACTAAATCAAGACTGTGTGTTTGTTTTAAGTTGATTTATACTTTGATGTGACCTGTAGCTTAATGCTAACACAAACAAACCCGGGATAGTAAGTGCTGCAATGTTACACAAGCAACATTGGCTGGCTGGCTGGCTGGCTGGCAGGCAGGAAACATTTCATGTAGAAGTGAAAAATTCAGCTGGTTGCATTCATACATGGAGCTCATCCCAAAACTTTCACTAAGTATTCAGGCGTTTGTGTGCATGTGTGAAAGCACTTTTCATTTCAACCTCTTGATAGTTTTGGTTGGTTTTATATTCCATTATCCTTTGTAGTGTCAGCTCTTAGAAAGACAGATGATGTGGTTAAAGGACACCTGCTTTTTCTCTTTTTAGTAAGAAAGGTTTTTACTTGTTAGGTTCTCAGAGGACAAAGCGACAACAAGGGGAAGACTGATGGTGTTTCAGTCGAATGCTTAATGAACACACAGTCCCGGAGAATTGATAAGTTGTTGTGACATCTCGGTTGTCGTGGTTTGATCTGTCAGAACCAACAGCTTCTTCGAAGATATAACATCCTCTTCTACACCTGAATACCAATGCCCGAAACACCTCAAATGCATATACCATCACTATTTCCAGATTTCACTTTGCAGCAACAATGTCCACAGCATCAGGATAACCAGTCTATGAGGAGATAAAGTCTTTGCCCAGATCGGACAGGGCAGCCTTGTTTGTCTATCAGTGGTTTGGCAGATTGATAATTGCTTATATAAACTCGCTTGGTTAAAATCATCTCGTATGCAAAGCCAATGCTTCCAGATTCAGTGAGCCAGAACAGGATGGCATCTTAAAATTCCTGCTGTCACAGCAATACTTATTCATGTGGTTAAATCATGCGCTCTGGTACACCAGTATGAAGCCAAGTTTTGATTGAACAAAAGGATATTAGAGTTTACAGAAGGCTGTTGGTAAGTCCTGCCAGCATGTAAATTGTCCTGTTTATTAACCAGCATCTGTCCTCTGGTAAGCAGGATGCTTGGAAGTAAAGATGGGGCCAGGACTGTGGATAGTGTTTAAGTATCCATATTCTCACTGCGTGTCCATCGTTGAGATCGAGTGGTATCCTCTCGGGCTGAGAAAGTAAGCCAAAGTGTACGTGCCAAAAACTGCAGTTCCATAAGCTGATGATTCAGACTTGCTCCAAAAACAAAGTCATCTACATTAGGTCCCATATTCAAAGTCCAAACTCGACAGCAAAATTAAATGACAAACCGACAAAGTAACAGCATTGGCAGAGGGCCTGCTTGTCAAAACGCAAGGCAGACAACTGCTTGGGGCCCCAGTGAGGGCTGACAAACTTTAAACCAATTAATTTTTGCCTGGGGTCCCAATGGAGTCTAGAATCTCCATTTTAAATCTTGTTTCTATTCCTGACAACTCTACATGGGTTGAAGACATATTATTTTACCATTTAAATCATAAAAAAACAAAAGTTAGGAATAATTAGGCATAATTTCTAGCAGTTATCAATCAGTGTGTTTACATGCACATTTAAGTCTTTAGCTTTTTGTGCTCCAAAAATGTTTGGACCAGTGTACCACACAGTCACTCTTGTTTCCCTTGCAAGTTTTTGTATGTCGACATCCTTGTACATGAGGGAAACCTCAATGATATTCGATACTTGAATAAAGGTATGATATGATAGGCTGCGCTTATGGCCTGTCCTTGGAAAACTGTCCTTGCCCTAGTACACAAGGCCTGGAAGAGAACTGATTTATTACCAGAAGTGTGTTAGACCTCGCTACAGTAGTTGGCAATATGCCCCATTTCAATAAGTCACATTTGGACCTTCTTCATGTTGACCTTTCTAACAAGCTCTCAAGCAGAAAACTGGCCATGTATGCAAAGAGTGAAAACATGGCAGATCCAAATGGGATGCACGCTATCCCTCTAGTTTGTGGCGATATTTGAAGGCAGACGATGGCGATGTGACTTCTGCTATGCAACACATTTATGCTGTTCGACCTTTGGGACAAAGCTCTGGAGCAGGTGCAGAACGCCTAGTCCTGCCCAACTGTACAGTATTATCCAGGTGTGTTTGTCTGACCTTGAGAAATTTGAAATTTGAGGAGAGAAACATGTTGACATGTATTTTAAAACTCCAGTAAAGTAGTACTTACAAAAAAAAATACTTTTTTCTAACTCAATGTCAATGCAACGACCATCTGCACTCACTGTAGCCAACTTGTTAGCTCGTTCAGTGTTTGCTGTCTGTTAATGTTTTCGTGGGATCTCAAGATTTTGTTGTCAATTCTCCCTGCTGAGATGTCTACTTTCAAAAGTGTTTAGGAGATTTGGCTGTGCTTTCCATCCTCTTCATGCTCTTATGAACGAGAGGCAGGTCTGTCTTCTTGCCACACTGTCAGGTTGTGAATTGACTTGAAGCTGCAGTTTATGGTGTTTTTCTACACTGCTTGGGACAGTCAATGTGCACACAGTTATTTTATCACAAAGGTTGATAATTGTCTGATGATGCCAAGAGTCTGAGAGTTATCAGTCATGAATTAGTCATCTAATCTGCACGATTATTCCAATTACATGCTGTGATATGACTCTATTACCACAAATGAACTCATGGGATGTGTTTTGAATAACAAATGAGTGAAAAAAAGGGACCCAGCTGAGACACAGATTCATATAAATGCATCGGGGAAATGGCTTGCATATTGAAGTGTACCTCCTGAGTGTTTAATTGGAAGGCCTTCATTTTACAGTGTAGTAAAAATATATCCCTTAACCTGTTCAGGGTTCCCTAAGAAGAGCTGGAGGAGGTCCAGTGTTCAGCAAAGTGGTTTGAGTGGTTGGAGGCTTGGCCAATCCCTTGAAGTTATAAATGTGTGGAGGACAATAAGCAGAGTTTTGGTTTTGCAGATTGTCTGTTTTTTATTTGTCTTCACGGGTTCTAAATAAAAAAATCTAACCGGATCTGTTGTTGTGCAGTTTTCTGAAGTCGGCCATGGTTGAACGACTGATTGGAGAGTAACCAAGAGAGAGTAACCAAGAGATCTCAGTGTGTTTGTGATTCACTGTTCTAAACCTGGTTTCCTTACACTTTAAAGCCAGCTCTGAAAACCTTTTAATACAATACATTCAGCGTCACCTTCAAGCAGCACAAAAGCATCACTGACAACCGTTTCCCTGGTAATGGATTTTGAGACATAATTGTCTCATTGTGTCTATAATTATGTTTTACACGTGGAGAAGCCTGCAGGGATTTAACATCTCACTGTTCTGTCTCTCTTATTGTTGTTCACTCTTCACAAACTGATTACCCACAATGCCAGGCAAATTTTCTTCTTCATCTGTTGGCACAAAGACACTGAATGAAAAATGTCTTTGACTGATGAGACACCATTACATCATTATTTCAGAGGATGCTGGTGGAGTTATCAAAGCTCTCTCTTACGCAGTCTTTGTCGCTGCTTACTTCACTGTTGTCGTGAGGGAACAGACCGGGGTCAAAATAGACAAAATCCACATGGGGCCCGTCCAATCAGTGTTCATCCCCTTTATGTCTGACAGTGTCTTGACTCTGACTCCCAGCAGCACTTCTACTTTTTCTTCATCTTCTGCTAATTCTTCTTCTTTCACCAGTATTTTGCAGAGCATTTCAGCAGTCAGCATCCCCACGCATTTTCTTCTGGTGTCTTTCACTGACAAACTTTGTTTTTCACAGGAATAATGCATGTGACACTTAGCAGGTAGCTACAGTAAGTATCGTCAGATGGGGCCGCCTTAGGGAGGTTTCCTACTTTCATTGCAAACTTAACACATTTTGAGTCACTGCTGTAGTTTAAAGTTTGTCAGCCCTCAGGGCCCCCTATGTTTCCCATGCAGTCGCCTGCCCCGCCTGTTGACAAGCAGCGTGTCTGCGTTTCCTGTTTGTTACTTGGGCTGCTGTGCTGCAGGACTCTTCAGACTCACTGACAAAGCTCTAATTTATCTGAAACTGTTGACTGTTGGTTCAAACACCTTGAACACATCTATGTGCTACATATCTACTACTCTTTCTGGAAGTCTTCTTTCAGCCATTAGAGAGGTCGAGTAGAAAGAGACACTCAGTGTGGAGATAAAGAAAGTGTCACACAAAGAAAAAATCAGATCAGTCTTGATCATCTGACAAAAATACGCCAATAGGATTGATTTCTCTGAGAAGAAAAAGAAACATATTTGGTAAAAGCTTTACCTTTGTGTTATTTAAAAAAATAAGATTCAAAAGAGCAACAAGAGTGGCCTCGAATACTTTCATTAAAGCTTTTTATTTCTAGCAGCACTGAATATTCTCTCTGGTTTCTCTCCTCTCTGTCAGAAATACTGTGAACAAAACTCAGTGTTTAGCACTTCTCTCTCTCTCTCTCTCACACACACACACACACACACACACACAGAGAGACACATCACGTGTCAGCTGCTGTGCCTCACAAGAGGAAAGGTTCTCCTTTCGTGATGATGTACAGTTTTTTTTAAAGGCTTAATATGCGATCACTTAAATGTAATAGAAAGTACATCCTCTGAAAATAACTCTGTGAGTCATGACTGTCTACAATGGGTGTAACACCCGAGTCCCGCTGTCTGTGATGTTTTCCGAGCTTTCCTAGCCGTAGCTTCAGTTTGTTTACATCGCGAGGACGGCCGGCCAGCTCCTCCCCTCACATATAGAAGTTGTTTAATTGAGGGACTAGAGAAAAGAAGAATAACATACTGTACTCACTGATTAACTGTGTTTCTAGATCACGCTCATTTCGGGTAAATTTACATGCAGTGTGAAGCATAATAAAGATCACTAGTATTAGCATGCTAACACAACAATGCAGCGCAAGTTGTTTTGGTTTCATGCTGGTGCTCAAGGGCGACATCTGCTGGATCAATAAATCGCATATTAAGCCTTTAAATTAAAAAAAAGTATTGGATCAACCTGATCCAGATCAGCAAATCCAGATTACTAGGGACTTCATGCGCCATACACACAAAGTAAATGTCACGCACTGCACGGTGCTTTGAGTTAATAACAATGTATTTATACTGAATTTTATTTATAAGGCACCTTCCTAAACCCAGGTTACAAAGCGCTTTATGTCAACAGATGAATAATACAGATATATGAAATGAGCAAAAAGATAATAAAAAAACATATCAGACCAGGGAGACGCCATCCATTGGATCCAAAACAGACAATATCAACATGCTGAGATTAACAGAGTAAGATTGTTTAAAATCCAATCATTAAATTAAATCTTCTATATTTGATTTACAACATATATACAAATGTGCCATAGTGGTTAGAGGGCGCACCATGTCGGACTTGTGGCTCCTTTCCCGAATGTCATTCCCCACTCCACCCCATCTCTCTCTCTCTCTCTCTCTCTCGCTCTCTCTCTCTCCCCGATTAATGATCCTTTCCACTTTCCTTGCTCTCCAGTAAAGTCATTAAAAGCCCCAAAAAACCTTTAAAATACACAAATATACAAAGATTTTTACCAATTTTTGTTGTTGCTGTTTCCACATTTAGTTCCAATAATTTCATCCTGAATCCATCCTCTGCTCTGATTTAAAGTGTTAAATGACAAGTATTGTAACAACAGTATGCAAAAGATCTGATTGTGTGTATTTGTAAAAAAACAACAACATGATTTAGTAAACAACAGGTGGTGAACCATCTGCTGCCTCTTACTGTTGGCTTTTTCTGACACTAGGAGGTCACAGTCATCAATGGAAAACAGAATCAGTGTCAAACTAGGCAGAGGAGAAAATCTTTTTGTAGTGTCTGTGTGGGTTGAACAAGAACGTTGAGAGCTGTGTGAGGCGTCTTCACATGAAACAAATTACACATAAATAGCTTTTGAGAAGTTTCTTTTCCTACCTTGATAGTTAATTAGTTAACACAATATTAATAAAGCAGCAGTATGTTTATTTGGTATACAGCCAATCTGCCTGCTTGACTTAGATTCCAAAGTAAATGATCTGTTTAGTGAAGCACTGTCAAGGTGACATACCTACACAAACACACAACCACACACTGACACGTTGCCAAATGTTACTCAGCTTCCTGGCATAAAGATCGGCACCACTGCTCCGGCTGGCTGACATCAACAGCCTCTAGTCATGGCAAAGGACAAGGAGCAGCCTGTCACAGCAGCAGAGGTCAGGACGGGAACAGTGAGGGGGGCAAAGAGACATAATGTGTCCCAAAGGAGAGAGACAAGACTGACACAGGGAGTGATGGAGGTTTAATATGACAACCTGGCACTGTGGAGAGAGAGAGAGAGAGAGAGAGAGAGAGTAGAAATGGAGGATTTTACAGGTGAGGAGTTTAACTTTCCTGTAATCTTTAGCCGTTTTCACACATGCACTCCTGGAAATTTCTAGAGAATTTCAAGAGGACTGCTCCTGAAATCTTCCTGATTTAGTTGTTTACATTTGACTTTACAGAGGGAGACTTTCCCGGTCAAATGGGTGGGTGGGGGTTCTCCTGAGATATAATATATATATAAAGATATAATGTAAAATGAATGACACAAAAGTGGTGGACGAAGCAACAGAGTCCACTATAATGACAATACTTGCCTTTATATCAGTGCTTTGTGTAGTTGAACAGAATCACAAGCCCTTTAATAGAGCAGAGATCACACCGGTCGCGTGCAGACAGTCTATGGTCATGCACTGATTGCAGGGAATAAATGACACCACCAACTGCCACTCGCTTGAGTTCTCCTGATTATTTCCTGCTGCATTCTCACAGCAGCTCACTTTGACTTTTTGCTGAAAAATGACTAGGGGGCTGAGAGGCAGGAGCAAGTCCAAAAGAAAAAATCAGCTGTTTGCGTGCACACATGCAGCTCACTCTGAAAACTTCAGGAGTTTTGTGCATGTGTAAAAGCACTGTAATCTAACCTTTGACTGTGCTGTGATCACCTGCATTGATTATGAAATACTGCTTTTATATCTCTAGAACTAACCTCTTTGGATACATTTAAAGGAATTTTGATTTTTAAAAGTGTGATGCAGATATCTGCAGCCTTCAGTTCTCTGCACTGATTTTAAAAAGTCCTAAAGCTGCTCCATGGTGGGCTGATATCCACCCTGGAATCAGGGACAGAAAATATCATGGTTTTTAAATGTGTTAGTGTTTTATTGTTATGACTAAACTACTGACTGATTATTTAATCACTACCTCGCTCAATATTAACTGAGAATTTAATGTACCAGCTAATGCAATCTCATGTTACTACACAAACTCATCCTGTTGTCATTCCCTGGTTTCTAACTGTGCACTCAGATACTGTACATACAGAAACATTGTTAAAAAACTATTGAATGTTTAAAGTAACATTTTTTTTTGCTCTATATCAGTGCATTTATTGCCTTTTTTAGGGAGGTTTTCACACATCCTAATATCTCCTGAAGTAGGACATCAAACCATCCCATTATTACTGGAACAAACAAACATCAAGGGGAAACAGCTAAATAGATAAAGAGCATCTGGACCTGTTTTTTTGCATTTTTATTGGGTGTAAATGGACAATGTGATAGTCTCAGATAACAGCTTCCCCAGCTCACTCCACTCATTAACATTAGCTTTAGCTGTGAAGACAAATGTGCTTGTGGAGATAAGCGCGGATTTAGTCCAGTTTCTTTTCCTAACATGATTATTCTCAAGATGAAATCACCTCGAAGGCGCACAGAGCAGATTACTTATCAGTAATCACCCATTACTTTAGATAAAAAACCAAACACACAGAAGAAACACACATTGAAGACACTTACATATCGTGTTAGAGTTAAATGTCCCTTTCCTTTTCATCTTCACGAAATATATTTTGTATTTTGATGTCCTATTTCTGCTTCAGGTGAGTGGTGCTTCCTGCTTTGACCTACCATTCCTTCCTTAAAATAAGGATGTTTTAAGACAGTTTTAAGATCTCTGACAGCAGCAAAAATAACAACACTGTTTTTTTCTTCAATCAAGAGAGGTGTTGCAAAGGATTTGCTTTTTCTGCACTAAAACGAAAGACTGAGATTTTTCTGATTGAGATTTTTTTTTGAGTGCGTTTCGGTCTTAGTACGCAAACTGCGTTTTAGGTCACTGAGAATGCAGCTTCTCTCCTTCCAGGGTGAAGAGTTTCAGAAACTCTGTTTAAGTTGTTTCTGTGTAGACGGGATAACAGAGTTTCGGGCTTAACGTCACTCTGTGGGCAGGTTTCTCCTCCGTTTGGTGTCGTTGTGCAACGCTGTCATTTCTGTTGACATAGTGTGATGACAGACGTATCCAAACTAGTGCTGGTGTTAACGTTACTAACTGGACTTTTTACATGCTTACACATACATACACAGCTACTCTGCCGCTATCTTGACGAGCAGAGACACCAGAATGGACTACGGATGTCACTTACCATGCCGCCAGTGTCAGTGGTTTTGGGCGAGAGCGAGGCAGACTTTGGGATTGGGCTGGTAAATGAAATGGTCATTGCAGAGGAGTGGGGAGAAAATGTTTGGTTTTCATGTGGATGAAGATGTCTTTGAGAACTGAGCGTGTGTGGACAGCATTATTTTTTTAAACAGAGGAGGAAAACCTCTAGCCGCCTACATGTGGACCAGGCCTGACATCCTCAGCTTTCTCTCAGTCCAGAGCCAGATACAACAGCAGCATTTCCTTTATCAGCTACATCAGGTTCACCAGCGTGTCAGTCAGCCTGCCCTCTATCCAGCCTTCTGAAAGCAACCGAATCAACCTTCATCATCACCCTGAGAAGGTGATAAAAAAGGTTGGGTGATGAAAAAAAATGGACAAAATGAAAAGAAATACAAAAAGGCAGTCATTCTGAAAGTTTTACGAATAAAAATCATTGCCAGCAAAACCATCTTTTTGTTTTGCTGTGTTGATCATCACAACAATCACATCCAGCAACAACTCTAAATATTCATCACAACATAGAACCAGCTTAAAAAAGGCCCTGATGATATCAAATGAAGTAGTTATAATAGAGGAGGAGTCGGGGATTGAATATTGAATGGACAGTCAAAGTCAAAGTCAAAGTCAACTTTATTGTAAATTTCAAAATATGCCAGACATACAGTGGAATCAAAATTGCGTTTGTCTCCGTCCCACGGTGCAATACAACCAAAATAAGATAAGGTAAAATAGATAAAATATTTTTATAAGGTATTATAAGATAAGATATTACAATGTTTAATCCCTCATCTGTTTTCATGCAAACCACACTGAGTGTGGCTGTATATGAAAAGAGGTTTGAACTGAAACAACCTTCTCCTCATGCATCCTCCTCATCCACATCTTGTGTTTTGATCATGCACAGATTTATCTTTTTTTTCCAGGCAGAAAGATTGTGCAGCACAATCATCACAGTCAAAATCTGCATACTTGTTCATGCATGTAGGCATTATTTCCACCTCTCTGTTGTATGCTGCACAGAGCTGCTTCTGTTATATTTTGCTGAATGCAAACTACGTCCCTGTTGAGCAATTTGATGCAAATCTTGTATACTTTACAATGAACTGTTTTTATCAAATGTATTATGATTAGTTATGCAAAAGGCTTTAGACTTTAAACATGACAGAAGATGTTAAGACTGTTCTAAATCATCATAAAAATAGATTCTATGAAGTTGAATGTTGGTGTAACTATACGGGCTTTCACACTTGCAGAAAACTCTGGATATTTCCCAGAGAAGCTGTATGTGTGAACGCAAACAGCCAAATTTTCACCTGGAGTTTCTCCTGCCAGACCCCTAGTATTTTTTACACAGCTAGTCCGAGTGAGCTGATGAGAAAACCCGCTGGATATTCCCCGGAGCCAATGGGAAGGGTGAGTGAAGTATATACACTGTGACTGGAGTTAGTGCATTGCCTGTGCGCCCACGACCACTACAATCTCTACGCATGTAATTGAATGGCTGCATTATGTTTTCTGTTCACCAGTATGTTGTTCTCCGCTCTTTTGTTGACATTGTGATTCCGTCGAACTACACATAGCATTGATAGAAAGGCAAATATTCTCATTTAGCATCGTAAAGCGAACTCTGTTGCTCCGTCCCCTACTTCTGCATTCTTTTTTTTACGCCACCTCTTACCAGGAGACCCCCCCCCCGACAGGGATAGTCTCCCTATGTGAGGAGCATACTGTATGTGAACAGCCAGGTCAAGCGAATCTCCAGAGCACTCCTCCTGAAATTATCTAGATATTCTCAGGAGTGTACTGTATATGTGAAAATGACAATATTGTTGAGTTTCTCTGGTGCTACTAGTTAGTAGAGACCAACTCCATCGAGTGAGCCAACAGCGAATCTCAGTTGCTCATCGTCGTACAAATGATGTGGTAAAAAAATCCTGTGGAGCAGAGAAATTAAATCAAAATGAAACTATTGACTTTAAAAGAAACACAAGTTGAGTTTTTCAGTTTTTAGGAGAAAAATCCATCTGCTTTCACATTGAATAAGTTTTGTTTCCATGTCTGTTTATCTGCGGCTTGGATTAACCCTGTCAGCGCCACAGAATCGGAGAGCAGTGGCTGGAGGTTTAACCTCCTGGAAGTGCCTGATCACATGGGATTCAGCATCACCTCTGTGGATAAAGCTTCTGTTTTCATTCACGTTGTTGCACTGTGAGCACCTATTGTTTGTGACCACTCGTGTCTTACGTACAATCCCGCCTGGACCATCTTCCAGTCCCTGCGAGTGTAAAAAGCACAAGGCTTTAACGATTCCCTGTTGTTCAATGACTTTGAATAATGCTCGGTGAGATGGGTCTGACATTGGAAAAATAACAAAAATCAGCAGGTCTCTGAACACTCCTGCCTCTCCGAGGAAGCCTCCCACACACATCCCACTCAATGGGATCTTTCTAAGAATGTCGATACCTTTTAAGTACGAGCCTTTGGTATGTTTCTGTTTTTTTGAGTGTAATGATCTCATTGTTGTTGCTCTGCTGTCTGAATGACATTTTGTTTTGCATGCCCCTCCAGTTCTCCTTCGGTGGGTTAGGCTTAATTAGGTTACTGTTACCAAAAAAACGTGGGCTTTTGTGTTATCACACAACAGAAAAATACTGACTGCTCATATATTATACAAAAACCCTGAGGCTGAATCACTTTAGCAGGTTTGAGGAAAGAGCTCCATGTGTTTGCTCAGAGCCAGCAGCAGTATTACATAGAAAGGATCTTTTCTCTCTGCCTGTTTGTGTGGGTGTTTTTTTTGTTTTTTTTTTTCTGTGGGATGTTTTGAGTCTATAGTTGAATTGCAAGCATTGTGGCTGACTAACGTTATATGCATACCTCTTTATGCTGAGTATGTGTGGCGTTGGATGTGCAAATGTGTTATTTCTCCTTCTAGTTTTGGCTGCGGGCGGTAGGACAGATCTGCATGTGTGCAGAACTGGGTCCTGCTTGCTGTATAAGACATAAGACATCCTGTAATGCTGGGATCTCAGTGAGGCGACAAGGCCCTTCTTCAGCTCTGTGTGACCCAGCATGTAGACGGACAGAGCTGCAGGGACAGGTCAGAGTGTAGGAACACACAGGCAACTATGACAAGACTCAGTGGAAGTAGATATTGCAGAGAGCAAACTTGTGAGAGTGTTTTTTTGCTGAATCCTTGACATGAATAGTTGACTCTTCTCGATTTAATTTTCACAATTTGATACCCACTAAATGTGCTGCCTAGGACCTTTAAGTTATTTGTCTGTAGGGTGACCTTAACAGGGCAACAGGATTCCTTCAAAGACAATACTGTTCCCTTTTTCACAGAGCCTTCACTCTCAAACATGGCTTCATTGGCTCAGCCACTCATCCTGTCAGCTCAGCTCTCTGCAGTGTGCATGTTGATGCTCAGGCATGACAGACTGATTCTACCTTACCGGGCTTCCCCTGAGTAAAAGCACTCTTCTTCTTTCTTCTTATTCTGCAGTCACCACATCACCCTGTGTGTCAACCCACACTTAGTCGTGAATATGTAAAGAATTGATAACATAGGAGGCGTCCCATGCTTAACGTCAAATTGCAGTACTATACCAGCCTTTAACTGAGTCATCCTGAAAGCTACTCCTGCAGCGTTACAAAGCCTCCACCTCACTGCAGCTTGGGCTCCTGGATACTCAGAGAGGATATTTAATCATTCATGATGGTTGAGTTTATTGACAAGCAGAAACTGAGACAGACAGGAGGGATCAGGGAACATGACTCCACAGTACTCTGGTCCTTTGAGTACTGTTCAGTTCTGTTTAACTGCTGACACTGTGAATTATAGCTGATGGACCGATTGTTATGTGGAAAAAAAACAGGAAAACTCACTGAGGTGTTGAGAAATGATTATCAGTACATGTCAGATGAGGACACCCTGCTCGGCTTGAAAACATGTTTTTTTTTTTTGCCAGTTGACACATTTTCTCTGACAGTTAACTTGCGAACCAATCAGTGAATAATAACTGTTATTTACCGACAGGCAACAGCAGCGTTTGTATTATCAACGCCTCCAGCAGCACGTGAGACAGGAACACAACAACGTTTTCCCTGTGCTCCAAGTTCTGTCACATCCTGAGAGTCACAGACGTGAATGGAAATCTATGAGAATCAATCAGTTTAGCTAATTACAAGGAACAGTTAGCACGCAGTTAGCACAGATCAACTGTGATTGTTGCTGCTGTGAAGAGACATCGGCAGGTGTTCACCAGCGTCTTATTTATCCCTCCCTTGCATCCTTTATTTGACAGAACGCAATTATTTATGCAAGGCACTTAACACTGTAATGCCTTTACAAAGATGCTGCAGTGTGCTTAAGACATCACTCGTTCTTCACCTCTCCCGCATGCACATGTTAGTTAGGATCTTTGTATTTTTTTAAAGAAATATATGTGCTTCTTCCAAACACACTGAGACACGGTTTGTGATCTTTATCTGCTGAGAGTTTTTGTTCTGACAGGTTGTGAGGAAGTGAACGAGCTAACAAGTCTGCAGGGTCCCAACCAGGGAATCCTCTGGAGATCAGCTGAGCTCTCTGCTTTTCTGCCGAGCTAAGTTCAAATCACAAGACAGATTCATACATTCACAAACCTTACAGCCACAGTTTAGTCAAGGTTAACATGCATGCACGCTCCGGAGAAACTCAGAGATAGAAGTGTATCGCATCAGTTACTTAAGAAGCTTACAGTATAGCATAAAGGGATTATGTTCTAAGGATTAAATGCACTGAGGACATTTTCTTTCTATGGAATAAAGTCATGAGAATCCGTCCAACATCTTTTTTTTTTGTCTAAATTATAGCTTGTGCTCGACTCTACGTTAATTAATATATGGCTTAATCTGCTGTTGATGTTCCAGACAGTTGAAACCGGCTGTCCAAAAAAAAAAAAACATCCTGTTGTTTGACTTTAATGGCTGTCAATCATCATCCTTCCTCCTCTAACCCGTCGATGAAAGGACGCTGCAGCTGGTGGCTCTCCGTTTATTGGAAATAAACTTCTTTAATGAGGAGGTAGTGGAGAGGAAAGAGCATTTATCTTAATTACTGCCTATCTGCTAACTCTTTAGAGTTTAAAAAAAAAGATATAGTCTATTCTGTGTTCCCTGTGTGGGTGTTTAGGACCGTTTCTGTTATCACTGAAGTCCAGTGATTGGGACAGTAAGACTTGATAAACCAGAAAGTGATGCTCTTCCAGACAGACATTTGGCTCTCTGTCAGAGGGAAACTGTGATCACAGCAAAGTCTTAAGGGAAGCTTTCACACATATTTGTAAGACGACTCAAAGCTGCATAGTTGCAGCAGAGAACTCTTGCATGATTAGAGTCATAAATCAAAGTTCTCCACAGAGTCACAGTAATCAGCTAGGGGGTCTATTGTGATGGAAACCACTGGGATGGAGTCACCAGAAATAGACAGAGGAGCTCTTTATTCAGGACAGAGACAACAGCAGAGGAAACTAGAGCTCCAAGAGTCATTAACGCCAGAGAACAAGAACCACAGAGTGTCTGCAACTTTACTGTAAATGATGCACTTCAGCAGGTCACAGCTCAGAGTGGACAGAGTGCTGTGTGATCTGGTGTCAGGTTCAGAAGTGAGATCAATACAGAACTTTTATGAACTGTGTCCTGAAACCTGATGGATGGAGAGTGAAGCGGAAAACGTTCATTATCAGACTTATTACAGCTTACTGTAACTGGCAGGACTCAGACCTGCTGTCAGAGGACAAACACTTATACAATTAATAAAAGATTATCTGGCGGTCTGTCTGGGTTTTGGTAGATTGACTTTAGCAGATTACTTATAATACTTTTATGTGCAGTTTGACCCATGAAAACATCATGCTGTAATAAGGCTGTTCTCTGACAGGCGAGGGGAAGCTTCCGGTAAAGAAAATCTGCACAGATGGAAAAAAAGCATTTGTCTACATGTGGTTTCCAACCGCGCCTTGGAGCCTAACACACGTGTTCTTACCAAAATACATTTGCATAAAGTATCCAGTCGTTATCCACTAATCATGATTTAAGATATGTTCAAATCTAATCTCTACTACCTTGGAGTACTCAAAGCCTTGCACGTCCTCCGGGAGATCTTTGACACTCCTCCTATGCGTCAAAAGCACTTTGAAGAATAGAAAAGCACTTAACAAGCTGAAGTCCATTTACCATATTTAATGCTACTGATAATTGTTGAGTGATGTAGTGACAGCAGCAGTGTACTCTGCAGAGCTTTGTCTCCACTCTGAACTAAACTCTGTGCTCTCTGCTGCTCTGTCGCTGTCCGTGGTGCTGAATGAGAGGGTGAACACACTCAGACCTGTGTGTGACAGTAGTGTTCAAACGTATGCAAACCAATGTGTTCCATATTGCCATATATTTCCCTCACAGACAACACAGCCCTGATGTCACACTCAATTATTTTAAGTATTTTACTCTGATATCCAAACTTTGTCTGGAGGACAGAAACACTGTGAACCAAATTAACTTTTACTCAAGATACTTAGAGGTCAGGAGTTTCGAACTCAGTGTTCAGTATGCTAAGACACTGGACTGATCACTGTGAAAATGTGTTAGTTTTTATTTTTTAACTCATGAGTGAATTTTATGAGGAGGATGTGTTTCCACCTGTGGTGACTGCTCTGATTGAAGAACTGTTAAAGGTCACATACTACTTATTTTTAATTTTAAATAAGTTTCAGAGCTCCTCAAAACATGTCTGTGAAGTTTCTTGTTCTAAATCCACTCTGATCCTGTATTTGATCATGTCTATAAACCCCTCTATTTCAGCCCTGCTCAGAACAGGCTGTTTCTGTGTCTGTACCTTTAAATGTAAATGAGCTGTGTCTGACCACGCCCCCTCTCTGGGGGCTTGGGTGAGCTTGGGAGAGCTTGGGTGAAAAAAAGACAGGATGGACCTTTCTCATCATTGGGGGGTTTGTAGACAGACTAGGGACGCATATTAGTGTTAGAACAACATGGTGAAGTGTAATTTGCATTGTATGGGACCTTTAATACTTTAGAAAAGGTCTATCTACATAGACTGAAAAGAACAATTTCCCTTTCTTCAAAAACATGTACGATTTCTGCATTTTGCAAAGATATTGACACGGGCTAGTGTGAAATCATTTCCTGCCACCTGCCCACATAAAATTACTAATTACAACGGCCCTCAGTCATTAAATATTTATGCAGTTTGTTCCATGAAAATGTTGTTAAATCAGATTCCTAATGTGTATGCAAGTCACTGTGTTGACTGTAAAATGGTTAATGATTGCAAAGTGCCTTGACAGAGCGCATGGCCACATGTGGACATGCATAATGTATGACAGCGTACAGTGTGTTAATTTGTTTCTATAAACACGAAGGCTCACTTTTCTGATTATGATGGCATATTTCATTTCTCAGTTGATGTTTTGATGGGATTACATCCGACCTCTGCTGTGTTCCTCTCGCTGCTCGCTGTTGAAATGAAAACAATATTCATCTCCTCTGTGCCTAAAATAACAAACGAGCGGTTTAAAGGAAACAGGTGGAGAATGTAAATAAAACCCTCCAAACACAGCACACCTGAGCCGCGAGGTCTCAAAGGTAGGAGCTTCACAGATGGAATCCAAAAAGGAAACAAAAGGGGAGAACACAAAATTAACTAAAATACAAACAGAGTGAATTCAGCAGACGTCACCTGTGTTCATTACATTACAGCACAAGGTAAATAAGTACAATTAAAATACGTATTAAAGAATACATGTGAAGCCAACAGTCACACAATTTAACTCCTCCAGGAGCGTAGCATTACTGTTGCTGCTATCTGTTAACTGATCGGGGCTGATGACTGTCGAGTTAAAGCACACCACATATGGATCTAGTGTCCTATTCATGTAATACCAGAGATTTGAGGCTATAACTAATCATGCAACATTGAAATTATCTACTGAATTGAGTGATAAAGTGACCTTACTATATGATCAGACATTAAGGAAACATGCTATGTTGAAGTGCTGGCTTCTCTGACAACAATGCAGCAGCCAGTATGTCCTCCTTCTAACTTTAGATTCTGGTCCTGAATGCTCTGGATTTGTTTGGACCAGAGAAGGTAGGTGGTTTTAAGGCACCTCCACACGGCCGTTTTGGACGCCCCTCAGTTTGTCAGATATGAGAGCAGCTTCAGTGTCCATGTCATGGCAGAATATGTAGAGCTCAAATACTTTGCGCTCAAATACCGAGATGTGGACAAAAATTGATCATCAACAACAGTACTTAATACCCTTATAGGTTCTCAGCTGAAAATACTCTAATAGGGGTTTAGTTACTCTTTGAGCTGTTGAGGCTTTGAGACATTTTTCTTTCTCCAGAGAACAGACTTGTGATTGTATTCAACATGTGAGGACCTTTTATTTGATTTAGTAATTTGAGGATGTTGTTACTTTGTCAATATTTTTAATCTTAGAAGACTTTTTTTGACATTGTGCCTCTATACTTTTATTTGTAATTTTGAGATGAAGGAATAATTTATCTCCTTTCCCCTGCACAAAAACTTACAGTTTGACTTTATTTTCCTTTTTTTAAGCGTTTAATGGTCCTCATGTTTGTTTTTCTTCAGCCTTTCCCCAAAGCAGCTAGAGGTGGTCTGTTAAGGAAAAAAAAAAAAACAAGGCAATAATTTATAACAGAACCAAACAGCTTCTATTTTGAAATGCTTGTCTTTTTTCTGGTATAAATCCCATGTTTTGTGCAGAAATCGAGAGCGCTGATCATAATCTCAGGACAGTTTCTTTTTTTCTTACCCTATACTGTATGTGCTGTAATTCTTCTTCCCTTTATCCTGATATCCTGATATCGTTGTAGGGATGAATGTGACTGGTTGTTTCCCTCCTCTTGTATAATGATGGTCGTGGTTCTGAATGAATTGGATTTGTTCTGATTGGTCCAGCTTTCAATCCTGAGCCAATAGTAGAAACAACTGACCACACACACACGGATTGTGGTTCCTGTAGGGGTCGCTAGTGTCCGCTTGCAGCAGCAGCAGCAGCAGCAGCAGCAGCAGCAGGTGGAGCAGTGACAGAGTCTGCAGCACTTGTGTTCATCAGCTCCGGTCAGACTGGGATTTCTTCCTCCGCTCGGCTTCACTTTCAGCGCTTTCTCTTCTGGAAATTACCCGCTGGAGACGGAGCTTCGTCGGGAGGAGCGCGGAGCTTTTCCACCTTGTTAAAGGGACACCATGCTTTACTTCTGGATACACACCGTGTGGATCCCCGGCGTCGCTCTCCTCTTTGGATTTCAAGGCAAGGGATCGTTTCATTGTTTTTTTTCCTCATTTCATGTCGTGACGTTTTCCACTAGGAAACACTGGAGATGAGAGAGAAATGACAGCTACCGTGGATTGTTTTCTTGTGCTACTGACTCGAGTTGTGAAGGTATGTGAAGTGACTTCCCTTCATGAAAACACTGACATGACTCAGAGATCTCCTCATGGTGACTTTGTGCTGTTGGCTGTTTCCAGTGGAGCTCTGTTTGCTCTGAATAAAGTGAGTGATGATCAGACAGCACTCTTTATGTTCAGTAGCAGTGTGTAACACGGAGATGATGATGGTCCAGCTGACAGCTTCAGCACACGAACATGTGGAGGCTGTTCCACTGTCAGCTCCACTCTTAACACTTTTCAGGTGGTGTGTGTGTGTGCGCATTGGCATTGCAATTAAGTCTTTAGCCTCATATATTAGATTTTTCCCCCATACTTATCTTTCTGCTGGCGTGGAGTCATGTCCATGCGGCATGTATGAGTAGGATGACAGATTGTGTCTGTGACCCACGGATGAAGGGAGATGGAGCAAACAGTGAGACAGAGCAAACTTTAGTGAGCTGATGAGGACAAAGAGAAGGAGTTGATGAAGGGTAAGATTTCGTATCCAAGTATCCCCCTGTTTACTCCTGTAATTAAATGTCAGCAGTAAGTAATGAAGCTCTGCAGACTGTAAGTACAGCAGCTTTAAACTGAATTGTGAATGGATTGTGACGCAGTGATGACCGAGGCAGCGCAGTGACCAATCAGCTGCTCAGTAGTTTGTGAGATTTGTGGTATAGGAGAAAAGCTTAAGAGGTAAAAAAAAATTACAAATAAACCCAGACACCTGTTGATTTATCCAACCAAACACATCAATACAGCTTCCTACATATGACCCTTTACATTTAATTAATTCATTACTGAATTTACATCATGATCATTTTCATTGTTTGCTTTATTGGTTGGATTATACAAAGAGTATTAAGAGTGTTATGATTCCTGAGCACAGAAGTAGAGAAGTGCATAAACATTTGGAGGCGGTCCAACTGTCAACGCTACTCTTTAGGTCTTTGGAAACTGAGTCCCTTGTTGTGTTCAAAATTGCCTTATGTTTATAAAGAAATAAGATCTCATGTTGTGTCAATCATGTTTGCACACTGACTTCCAAACTTTTGAATATATAATTGGGTTAGTCCTTTCGTTTGCTTTCTTTGATCCGGACCAAATACAATGTTTACTTTTTTGGTTTGGTGCGGTTCATTTTCACATTGCACTTTCTGCAAGAGGCCCAGAATTTGTAAAAAAAAAACAAAAAAAAACACGTGTGCAAAGATCGTTCAATCATTGGACAAAAAGGTCTGAGGCGGGGAAAAGCGGTAATCGCAAAGTGAAAATTAACAATCATGAGGCATGTATTGTATGTATTGTGATCTTCATTTTTATGTGTGGTAGGGCTGGACAATTAATCAAGTTTACATTTTTAATTCCGCTTGAAGCTGCGATGGGGATAAATCTGCAGCTCCTTGATCAACATTTAAAATCCTCCTCGCCCTTTTAGACTTTTTCTTGTTTTCAGGAGTGGATGAACCGCAAAGTCATCTTCACTGCTTGATTCAATTTGGTCTCATACTGCACATTTTTGCATTTAATAGAAAAATCAACGCATTGGAAGTCTGCAAGTTTTCTGTGAGTTACATTTTTTATTGGATTGACTCAGTGTGCAAAGACCTTCACACTTATTGGTGGTGTCTCTGATGTGTGTGGTTGAAACGTGCTTCAATATACACATGGATAAAGAGAGACAGAACAATGATGGCAGGAGGATGAGAAGGACAAGAAGGGGTTGATGGAGGATAAGAAAGCTTCAGTCCCTCCAAGTGTTCCCTCCTGTTTACTTCAGTAATTAAATATCAGCAGTAAGTAATGAAGCTCTGCAGACTGTAAGTAGCAGCTTTAAACAGGACTGTGAATGGATGGAGACGGGGCGGTGACAGAAGCAGCGCAGTGACCAATCAGCTGCTCACTTTGACTTAATGAGAGCGCTGGAAACACATGAGACAGTGAGACACAATAATTAAAGAATTAAATATGTCAAATCAGACAACCTGTTCAGTTTTCAGATATTCCAAACACAGACGTCCAGCATCCTTATTTACCCTCATTATACTTTAAATTTCTGAACCAAAATCAGGATTATTTGGTTAAATGTTAGAATGATTTTGACTCTTTGTGCTCTCACAAAGATTTCTGCATAATTTCCACCACCCTGTTTTGTTTTTGTCCAATATCATGCACTCCCACTGTTGAGCTTGGGAAGCAGCCGAGAGGAGAACAGATTGAAGGTTTGACAGCATTAGGATGGACTGCTAATAGAAGCAAGGCAGAATCTGTTATTTAAAATGAGAATGTGATTCTTCTTGCTAGAGGAAGAGTTGAGGACACTGTTCAATATCCTGTCAGAGAAGGAGACACGGCTCAGGAATAAATACATGAGCAACACCTACAGAACGAGCAGTCTTGCTATAGAACCTAAGCCGGGCTTTCCACTCAAAACCTTCAATGGAGTCATATTTGCAAAATAATCCAACTTGAACACCCTCCCCATGTTCGAGGATATTCAAATCCAAAAGAAAAAAAAGCCTTCTGTGTAAAAGTATGAATTATCACAAAATATTCAACGATTTGGGGCCAACCCCTACGTTGCCTTTTCTGACCTCCTGAATGTTAAAAAAAAGAGAGTGAAAACATTCTGGAGCTGAAAAAATTAATCCATCGCCAAGATTCCCCTCACTGCCACACTTTAAATCTGTTCTCAGTGAATTGTTAAAGTGTCTTCACCCCTCTCTGAGTTTCCTCTCATCAGTCGACGCAGTAAACCCTCCCTCTCCATCTCCAGCTTCTCGCCACACTCCCATTGCTTTCTTTGCTTTTCTTTATCCTCCATCACATCTTATTTTACGGCTGTCATGATTTGAAGCCATCTTTTCTTCCTCTTGTTTCATCTCTTGTGGAATTATTTCCTAAAAGCAGCCTCCGTAAGACTGACAGACGAATGGTGGAGCTGTCCGTCTCACTGCAGAGTTTATTTTAACTTGTCGGCTGCTCACTCGTCAGTTGATTTGGATGACTCGGTTTGCTGCTGACTTGTAAAGTACAAGACAGAGAGAGAGAGGAATAATACTTGTGTTGAAAAACGTTGGTAGGTTGTTACATCTCATGTGATTATATTCCTACAGTACTTATTTGGTTTTTAATGAGCTCAGCTCCTTGTATTAGTGAGTCATGCTCACTCTCTTCTTTCACTCTTGCACAAAACTCACTTTTTACTTATAACACTACACAACAAACGCAATCAGCCCTGTTTTACACTCTGATTTTATCCAGGGTTTCTCCTACCAGCCCCCTAGAGCCCTATGGGGGGTGACGTTTGTTCCCTGCAATCAGGACACGGTGCATAGAGTGTCTGCATGTGACCGTTGTGATCTTTGAGCATGTAATGAAACTGCTGCATTATGTTCTCCAGTATGTTCATCTGCACTCTTTTGTTGATATTGTGTCTCTGTTGAGCTACACATAGCATTGATATATAGATAAATATTGTCGTTATAGCGGCGTTCATATAGCATTCTTTGTACCTCATGTCTCGCTTAGGAGAACCTCGCCCCCCCTCCAGTCTGACAGGGATATTCACCCACTGTGAGGTGCATGTGTGAACAACCAGATCAGGAGGATTTCAGGAGCAGTCCTCCAGGATGGCCTATGTGAAAACAGCTTTATTTTAATTACAATATAGAAAGTAAAATGTCCGTTATATTAGCACGCCAGCCTCTGCAAACATACCCGCTTTGATTTTACTTTAACCCTGTAAAGCCTGACACATCAAAAAATAACCAGAAAATTCAATTTTTGGGGAATTGAGATGTTTATTAAACCCTTAAACAAAATCCCCCAAACTTTTTTTGCCATATCATGTTGTTTATGATATTTCTTTTGTATCACATTTGATACATCGGGTGTTTTTTGGCAAATTTTTGCACACAACAATGTTCGTTTTAGAAACGCAAAACAAAATATCCCCTTCACATTTTGAAAATACAAAACATTTCAGGCAGCTTTTCTCGTTGTTTTTTTTAACATAACACTTTTTACAGCCTTTTTATTTCATTTCGTGGTAGGCACAAAAACAGTTTCTGTCCTTGTTCAGGCAAAGATGCACCTTACACTTCTCACAGTAGACATGTGAGAAGTGATTGCCAGTGCAGTGCTTGCATCTCTGTCGGGTTTCCCATGTTGGAAAATGATCAATGCCATCCCTTCTCACATCAAGAGGCACACTGCAGCTTGGCCTTTTACAGGGTGGTGTTGGAGTCTCTTCTGGAGAGGATAGTGGTCTGCCACACTTGATTTTGGCCTTTCCTGCGCTTGTCAGAGAAGTGCCAACCAAAGCCTGAAACCTTCGCAGAGGCATGGGTTTCTTCTTGGGGTTTAGCTTCTTCTGGTCTCTTCTGTAGAGGTTCCACGCATTGATGACTGCCACTGTAACAGTGTGACACCAGATGTACATGTACCATCTTCGGGATCTGAAGCTGAACTTGTAAAGTGCAGACAGCATATCAAGGAGATCAACACCTCCCGTGAACTTGTTATATGTTTCAACAATGGCTGGTCTGGGAACCATTATGTGAGTTTTGGATTTGCGATCCCAGCATTTCACATTTCCCACGGGTTCAATGCCAACAAAAGAGGAAATCAGGTTCACTGCTTTGTTGTCATACCATCTTACAACGATGTTGTTTTCCTGGTTCACTCTGAAGTCCATTGACCCTCTTCCATTTTTCTTCAATTGTTTTTCATCCTGTTCACCCGGATCGTGCCAACATAGTGGATTCCTCTTTATTTTAGGTGTTGCACCAGGGGAACTGATGTGAAGTAGTTGTCTGCAAAGACCTTGTGATTTTTTCCTGCTGGAAGTGTTGATGTCATTTTCAGCACAACGTCTCCTGTAACACCTACTTCAGACTTTTCTCTGGCTGGATTTTCTGCACCTTGACAAATATCAAAGTCATAAAGAAAGCCACTTTGTCCAGCACGTCCCCACATTTGTGAGGTGTTGCAGGCATGTAGACACGTAGATGAGATTTTCCCTTAAATGGCACCATGATTTCATCAACTGCATGGCTTTCTTCAGGAGGTATGCAGAGAAACTGTTCCCGCAGGTTTTGTCACCATGGCCTGAGCTTCCACAGTTTCTCTTTCTTTGCATCATCAGACACACTGAGGTTGTCCTGAAAGTGAATCACTGTCAGCAATTTCAGAAACTGATCTCGAGACATCACATGACAAACTGCAGGGAGCCTTGTCTCCATCTCCCAATAGGCTCTCACAGAGGACGTCTGTACTAACCCCATATGAATGAACATGCCTAGAACCTGCTCTATTTCCTTGGCAGTTGTGTTTACTGACTTGCCCTCTTTTTGTACACTGTACAGGTTTGTTTGTTCTGCAGATTCCACTAGCATTTCATCAGTGACAAACTCTTTGAAATACATGTATGGTGTCCAGTCACACCTGTCTTCTGTGCCTTCCTCAACACTTGCAATGAAATCGATAGATGGAGCTTGATATTGTATTTTTCTCCATCTGTATTCTTTCCTTTGTGCATTGGCCTTCACTGACTCCTTTCTGATTGTGTCCTGTGTTGTTGTTGGGATCTCAACTTCTGTGCTTGTCTGGGCTACACTTTCATCTTGATAGTCTTCCTCATCACTGCTATCTGAACTTCCATCATCATGCATGGCCTGAGGAGTCCATTCTTCCTCATCCTCCTCATCATCTTCTGCTCTATGTCACTTGAATTGCCATCCATTATCATGTTGATGACATTTTCAATGTACGTTTGTTTTCTCACTTCTTCCTCTATTCTTTTTGACATCTAAAAATACACACATAACAAATTGGTCAATATAGCATAGTGATTATGATTTCAGAGGAATTGTTATTGTGAAAATACCCCAAATGTATTTTAAAATGGCATGTCAGTCATTAATTAGATTTATTAAATCATCAAAATAGTGTGTGTTTGTATAATGGTAGGCTTTATGTAGATTACATTACAAAAATTTAAAGTGACCGTTCAAGGATAAAGCACCTTATATACCTGCAGTATCAAATGTGATACACACATTTTTAACACGATTTAACTGTAATATGAAGAATGAATTATTAAGTAATAAAGCATTGTTTTAATACAGAATATACTCATATTAAAGAATGAGTAACAATATAAATGAAAAAAATTCCCTGCTGAAAGTGTGTGGATGCTAGCATGACGGCGGCCGTTTTGAAAAGGTAAAAAAAAAGCCCTTCCACTGCCTGCAGTAGAATGCAAATCCTTCTTTTTGGCTTCAGGAGGGACATGTAGAAAAACTACGGAGATGAAGATGTAGAGGATGAACCAAGAAATTGCCAAGTCAGGGCTGGCTGTTGGTGAGAAGGAGTGAAGGATCAGAGATTGTCACAGAGGAGTGAAAAGCTGTGTTTGTGTCACTCCATGGTGCGCTGAGTTAAAGTTAAAAGATGAATGTCCCAGCCCTCCCACATCCAGCCTGGGTGTCCCATCACAACAGATTGATGCTGACAGCTTAATGATGTCTCGCTGCTGGAGCTGAGGCGGGCCGTAAGCCTCCTGACAAACAGCTACAATGCCCCCCGCCCGTCAGTCAGATCAGCCTATGCCTTATTGTGAATAACTCTTATTCTTCATAAAATCTGAGAGGATGAGTTCTTTAAAGGTCACCCCCTGCACAGTGTGTGCCAATAAAGACATGAACTATTCATTTATTGACCCAGGCTGTTAGCATGATTATTTCAGCTGTAAAAATCAACATTTTTGACCCAAGCTCTGTCTTGTGACTTCCAGGCCTTCTTGAGCCTCAAGTGGACACTTGAACATTTTTGCACTTTTGCATTGGCTACATCTTTTAGAGGTTGCTGCTTGACACATACACAGTTGGACACAATACGCTTTGCTTGTTAGATTTTTTTTTTCTTGCCATAGATCCAACATGCAATCAGGAATAAAGAAAAGCCATCCCAATTTTGTTCAGTCTGGCTCTGTTTTTTTTTCTGTTTTGCTAAATAAACTCCTCGGCACTCTCTTGAAAACAATTCAAATGCCATTTTAATTTAGTTTAGATCACTGTGGCTTTTAGTGGATTTAACATTATCAAATGCCAACGTCTTGTTGCAAAAGTGGGAGAAATGGGAGAAATGGGAGAAGAGAGCGACAGAAGTATTTAACATATCCTCACCTCTTTTGTTGAAACGTCACTAGGCTGAGGCGGCGCCTGCGCAGGTATTCAGCAGCTGTCACAAACTGGGGGAAGGCATTTCCGAGTTCTCCAGGTAGCTAAATCGGGTTTCACAAAATCAGGATAAGGGCTAATCCAAAAGATGTTTACATGCACAAAAAGGGGATACTTAAAAAACCCCAGATCAGAACCGATAGTTAAGTCCATGTAAATGCACTCATTAACTTTGTCCAGTTTCACTTACTCTCGATTCAGTAATCCTCCCAGATTAAATTGCTTCATGCTCCATGTCAGCTGATCAACACAGTCTCTCTACACAACATAGTTTAACAGGTTTATTGAGGGATTAACTTGGTTTGTACCAGACAATCTTTACATCCAATTCTCACAGCCGCTCGGCCGCGGTAAAGGCTTCATGGGATTACATCTCCACACACTGAGGGAGTGTGAGACTGCGTGTGTGCTGTAGGGAGAGTCAGCTGGGCTTGTTTAAGCCTGGACTGGCTGAAGGGTTTAATATCCAACCAGTTTTTAAAGCAGAGGTATGAAATACTCAGAATAGAGAGGGATGGAAAGAGTTAGACAGCAGACAGACACTTGAGTTTATCTCATCTCTCATTTCCTGTAAAGAAGCAGCAGCTGAAATGTGAGCGAGCAGCCTGCAGGCAGGAACACACCTGTAGTCACACAGCCTCAGGGAGGATTGTCTGAACACCTGAGAATGACCTCTTCTTCAGACTACTGTGTGTCTGTTAGTGTCACTGGTTTAGACAGCGCTTTATTCATTTAAAATCCATCATTTCCAACCGTCTAAATCGAGTTTGTATCAGCTGTGTTTATGCTGACATGAATATGTACTGTTATTTTACTGCAGGGTTTGTGTTTGTAAGTGTCCATCATGATTATCATCAACTGATGCCAGTCAGCATTGTCTTAATTTCCCCCCCTAATGACTTTGATTCCTGCCAGTCCACAGGAGGCATCTCTTCACTGTGTGGAGTAACTGACAGTGATGATAGAGCAGCATGAGCAAATCATAAAATTGAGATTTCATTCTTTTTTTAAAGGTCTAATGTTTTACTCCTTTACGAGCTTTGACCACGCCCCCTCTCTGGAAGGGTGTCTCTGACTTTCTCGCTCCATGTCCTATTGTTTACGGTGAGAAGGCAGACTCAAGAGGGCAGAACAAACACCTAGCTGTGGGAGTGTCACCCACCGGGGGGAGGGGTTACTGCCCTTTGTGATGTCATGAAGGGAAAATCTCCAAACGGCCTGTTTGAGCACACATTTTCTGAAAAGTGGAGCAGTTAAAAGATGGAAAGGATGGACTTTTCTCATTATTGGGGCGTTTTTAGACAGACTAGGGACACGTGTATCAATCCACAGATCGGTGACCTGCATTGATCACACAAGGTAGTATGCAAAGCTGCCCTCTTGGTCAGCTCGTTTAAGTTGGTTGTCACCGGCGTTTGCCTCACTGAAATAGATCACAACAGTGCTACCTCCAGCCTATAATCATCATTTGTGTTTGCTTGTTTAAATATTGCTTTGTATGTCAGCATTTCCAAAGCGGGTGACGCTGACTTCCTGTTCAGCAACAATCTACATTCAGAACGTCTCCGCATCACAGCCTGGCTCTGTATGTACTTCACAGAGCTGAGAGATGAATGTGTCTTATGTGGACGTATTATTGCTCTGCTGTTGTCAGAGTGCTTTGAATTGCTGTGTAATGGAGTTATTTAATACTTTTACGTGTGGAGAGGTCCAAGCCGCCACCCTGTGTGGGCTTCAGTTGCTGAATGTGCTGATGTGTGTAGAAAATGATGATCCATTATTCTGCTCTCCACTCTACAGCCAAACACTTCACATTTATACTTCTCAACCAGAGCTGTCAAAATAATGTTTTCATTTTGATAAACTGATGACAGGAAAAAATAACTCATGGTGCTAATTACATACACTCTGACATCGTTCCTCAGTGGTCATACAACCATCCAGAACAGCTTTAATACGACAGTCTGCCCTCGATCTGTCCTCCCCTTCCTGTCCACCTCTACAGAGAAACACACACACATAGGCATGCAGACCATTTGTAGGCTTCTACTGCCTCAACACACATGCTTTTATGTTTTCTTTATGAGCTTTGTATTTGTATCTCTAAAAAAATATCATCAACAGAAACATTAAGATCAGGATATTGGTTTACTCAGATGTTCAACAGCTTTACCTCGTGTGTGTGTGTGTGTGTGTGTGTGTGTGTGTGTGTGTGTGTGTGTGTGTGTGTGTGTGTGTGTGACATCTGCTCTACAGTTAAAGTGTAGAAGCACCTGCAGGAGGGTTTTCATGGCATCCAGCCAGACATGCCTCGTGTGTGTGTGTGTGTGTGTGTGTGTGTGTGTGTGTGTGTGTGTGTGTGTGTGTGTGTGTGTGTGTGTGTGTGTGTGTGTGTGTGTGTGTGTGTGTGTGTGTGTGTGTGTGTGTGTGTGTGTGTGTGTGTGTGTGTGTGTGTGTGTAGTTTCAGGATAGATGGAGAGTACACAGCTCCCTTCAGCAGATACATGCAGTCAATATGCTACTACTTTAGTTTTTACACATTGAAAGCTGTTATAGCCTTCTGTAGTTTGTTTTCTCATTGTGACACTGATTTATTAGTAATTACATTTGTGATGACGTTCAATCATACATATAATCAGACCATACAATCCGGTGTATAAGACACACTTTTAATACCTATTTCATCTTCTAAAAAGTAGTCTGAGTCTTATAAACCGATGCGACCGATCTACTGTACCAGTATAAAATGCAGACATACGCGCCATCATTACCGCGGCTGACAGAATGTATGGTATTACCTCTGACTCTACCTCCCATTCGCTGCTTTGATTCATTTCCAGAGATTCCCCCTCAGCAGATCATCATCACTTCAATGTCATCGGTTTATGGCAATAAATTCTCCAGTCTCCTCTGACATACATTTTTTTTCCTTTCAACATAAATCTTCAAGGTTCCATTACTTACTACATTGTTTAGCTTATCACATCATTAACGTAGCCTTCCTGGAGTGGGCGGCTCCTTTTCCAGGTTTTAATTTAGGACATGAAAGTGTTTCATTATGTGTCTGTTTGTTTGTTTGTTTGTCTTTTTGAGTGAGCAGAAAACATAATCATTTTCATACTGTGGAGATTGCTGAGATTCTTCTGATGACTGATTGTCAGTAATGACACATTCATCACAGTTTGTCTAATGTGTTGTGGAAATCATCAGTGTAACATCAGAGCAAAGTCATCGACGGTCAGAGCAGCTATTTGCTAACATGATGTAACTCAGAGATGATGTTGTTTCACAGTAATGGATTTACTGTCACATAATGAACACAGTGACTGTTCAGTATGAGCTGAATGACCTCATGTTTCCTCTGCTCTCTCCGAGTCACTGCGACTGCGGCGCTGACGTCGGTGAGGTTCACGGGTCGTGGTCGTATCTTTGGCTTTTCTCGTGATGCTGATCCTCCACCTGAGTTTCATTCCACTATTTCTGCAGCCTCCGTGCTGTCAATCATCTCACGCACCTTCATCCATCAGGAGATTCTGCTGTCCATAAATGACTGACAGTTGAGGGGAAAAAAACTGTAATGAAGTTAGTCCACAGCCTGTCATCTGTTCACATCGTACTCTGAAACCTCTCTCTGCTCAGGAAAGTCATACAGTATCCATTACACACACACACACACACACACACACACACACACACACACACACCGCTCCAAACGTCTTCTTGATCTGCAGATTTGATGCTTATTAACAGGATAAATGAAGTGTGGTTGTGGAGATAGACGCTCCCACCTTCGTCAAACTAGATGCTCTTCCTTGGTTAACTGAACATTTTATAGTTCAGTCTTCGCTGCCTGTTGATCATGACAGAACGGTGACAGCTGAGGAGACAGTTGGTAGCTGAGAAGGATCAGAGCCCGGGGAGTTCAGGCCTGGCAGGTGGAGCCGTGCTCTCACAGGAAGTTCTCCATACCATGAGCACAGATAGATTTATGGAGGAAACCTCTGCAGCCAACTGACAGGAGCTCATTATCCAAACACAGCTGATCAGTTTGTCTGAACAAATGAGAACAAGAGAGGGATACAGAACATTGGATATGATTTATCTTTTATGAGGGCTTGTTCAGCTCTCTGACAGCATGCAGCTCTTCTCTTCAGTCAAATTTCATGTTCAGCAGTCTTTGATGTGTCAGTGGACTGAAGGGAAGGCCTTCATACAAACAACAAGATGTAGATGAAGACAGGGAGCCGTACCGTGCAGGATATGCTTTGTTCCACAGTTTTAAAAGCATGTTTTTGTGTATTTTCAGTACTTTGTGTTGTTAGGTGTGTATCTTTATTGTCCTTTGTTAAGTGGAGTATTATAGGTTGGTCTTGCGTCACCTGTATGTGGAACTACAGATGGAAATTAGCGGCTCCCTAAATCTGGTGCAACCATCTTTTTTCTTTATTTTTTATTTTTTAAAGATTTATTTTTGGGCATTTTGTGCCTTTATTAGAGAGATAGGACAGTGGATAGAGTCAAAAATCAGGGAGAGAGAGAGAGGGGAATGACATGCGAGAAAGGAGCCACAGGTTGGATTTGAACCTGGGCCGCCCACTTGGAGAACCATAGCCTCCATACATGGGCCGCGTTCACTAACCACTGCGCCACCAGCGCCCCATCTTTCTTCTTTTTTTGAAGAAGATATACTTTATTAATCCTGAGAGGTGTAATTAGATTGTACACTCTGGTATTAAGACATGCTACACTCATCCTATGGACATGCACTAATGTGGAGATGTCAGAGTGAGGGGCAGCGAGCGCTCCTGGGCTGTTTGGGGCGGGGTCGTTGCTTTGCTCAATGGCACCTCAGCAGTGCTCAGGAAGTGAACTGGCACCTCTCCAGCTACCAGACCAATTTCCAATTTTGGGATGGAGACCCTCAAGTTTCAAACCCAAGTCCCACAGACTGAGCTACTGCCGCCCCTGAGTGTTATGACGGATGATAACTCTGTAAAGTTGCATCTCCTACACTCAGCTGAGATCCGCTTAAGCCCCGCCCACAGCAAAACAACATGAACCGTAAATGAATGGATAATGCAGTGTCACACTATAGATGGTTAACATGCATCAGTTTAATTGAAGTCAGTGTGAGTATTTGTTGTGTCTATCTGACATCCATTTAGCATGAGCATGTACACTCTCACCACAGGAGAGACAACAACAATCACACGAAACAACTGTACATTCAACAAAGAGCCAATGGGTGCTTTTGAATTTCCTCTGCTCAGGTTGTATCTTGACAGCTACGATTTTAAAGAACAGGCTTAATTTTCCATTAATCACCATGACTCTGTGTTAGAGGAAGATGTGTCAGGGCTGACTGCCAGCGTGCGTGTGTGTGTGCGTGCGTGCGTGCGTGCGTGCGTGCGTGCGTGCGTGCGTGCGTGCGTGCGTGCGGTCTTCAATTCATACAAAGACAGATGAACAAACGGTCCCTCTAAGAAAATACAATAGAAAAGAGACATCGAGCTGATGAAATTTTGGCACAGCCAGGTAAATTCTCGGTACGCCAAAATCACATTGGACGTGAAGCATTGTCCCTCGAAGGCATCTGTATCATAATGTCTGTAATATCCTCATGAAATATGGATGCATGGTACGCCTTCTTTATTTTGTATACACTCCTACACAGCCCCTAAAATCCTCCATTATTATCATTTTTGAAGGATGTCCCACTTGGTGGGTGCATATCTCATCGATATGCCATCTCCTTCCGCTCTCAGCCATGTGAGACGGAGCCGTTTCCTTGAGCAGCACCTCATTCACCCTCTGACATTTGAACATTTTCACCGGTGAGATGAGATCTTGAATGGAAAGCCTTCCAGTCGTTATCAGCATCTGTGAACATTTCAAAGTCGTCATTTCAACATTTTCAGGCTCGGATTCCAATTCTTGGACTAAACTTTTTTCACATTCATGGTGAGTAAAAAAAAATAATACAAAAACTGACATCTTTTGTTTCAGGGAATTAAAGTCGTACTTTCCAAGTCCTGATCTCACATAGGGGACCAAAATGACTAGAGTTAACCCTGAGGGACTCCTATAGAAGTGAAACGTGTTCAACCACCCGCTTCAGTTTGAGTCCTCATTAAAATATAAACTGAAAGACTCAGAATGACAGATTAAAAACTATGTAAGACCCTGCTTTTGTGATCTGTTTTTGGAAGCTAATTAGTGTCTCATTTTGTAAGGAAAGTAGTCTGCACTTCTATTATACATGTCTATAGTCTTACAATCACTTAAAGTGCTTCACATTCACACTCACACATTTAGAAAGTGATAGCAGAGGTATCCTTGTAATGTGCCAACGTGTTCTTCATCTCATTTAATTCACTTATTTAGACATCTCATTTTAAGCGGAGCGTTCTGGAGCTTTTTCGGCTTCTGTAAGTAGATCTTCTTAAAGGATATGAGAGTTGAGATTCACTCAGATTTCGAGCATGTTCAGTAAAAAGCTCAACTTATTTATCATAAATGCACTTTAACAGTTAGAAGCCACATTTTTGGGGTTTTGACAAACAGCTCGTCTACTCACTCAACTTCACACTGTTCACATTGAGTCATACCTTTGCTTCAAAAACCACATCTAAAAAGTCTGTCCAAAAGTTCAGTTCAGGTTGGCAAATTTTTGAAATATCAGAAACTCTCTTTCATCTGATGCAGCTTAAATATACTTCCACCCAATGATTCTCTCTCATATTGGACATATTGGACTCATATTTAAAAACGCTTCCAGTACTTTTTGTCACAATTTATTTTTCAGGCACATAGATTGTGACCCACTGAAAATGGCTTTGCGACCCCCTTTTGGGTCCAGTCCCACCAGTTGAGAACCTCTGTTCTACACTGCTGAACGTAAGTTAATGGCTTTAATTTAATTCCATGACGCCAAAGAACATCAGGCAAAGGGACTGCCGATGAAAATTAGACTATTGGCTTACTCGGGTACATTTACAGCCGTCTGAATGCTGATTCATGAACACACAATGAAAATGTCTTCAAATAAGTTAAATGATGTCATCTGAGGAAAAATACTCTCTACTGTAATATGTCTTTTGATACCCAACAACACATCTGTACACGCGTGTATCATTGAAAACAGTAACAAATCCCTCCTTAGGATAAAACACAGTTTTTATTCATGGAAGTGCGATACAGGGAGAGCAGATGTGAACAATTTTGTCTGAATGTGGAGGAATTTTCTGAAAGCTGGCACACTTTCACATTATTTTCAGATAATCGGAGCAATTTGAAACGTTTTCCACTTTCAAAAAGCAGCAAATTGAAATCCCAGAGCAGCCGGCAGCTGTGATTAGTTTGAGCCAGGGACAGAAATTCTTATTGTTCGTTTATTCTCTGGCAGCACAAACAGTCTACATTAGAATCAGGGTAACATTTACAGCTTTGATGGTGGACAATGGAGGGACGGACAGACAGGATGAAAGGCCCACAGGTGGACAGTTTGACCAATAAGAGCCTCAAGACAGCTAAACCATCTGTTCATACAAAGCTTTGACACCCAGACGGACGACACAGAAGGTCAGAGACTGTGATGTCTCGAGGTCGTGTCAGGGAAGTTTAAGCCCAGACTATTTGAAGAAGCTCATGTATGTATACAGACTCACAGCTCTGTCAGATGAGGATAAATGGGTTTAAGAGTAAAGAGCAAAGGAAAGACAAAGTGATTCTGAACAAAGAGAAGAAGCTGACCGAGCAGCACCTCTCTACTCTCACTGATTGTAGTCAATACGAATCAGATCAATCTTCAACAGCAGTCACTGATCTCAATTAGACCTCAATCCAGTTACAACCGACCCTGATTCATGTTCATACAACGGACAATAGATTCAGGGTCAGCAGCAGGTCATTTTCTAAGTACTGCATCAATAATAGTTGTAATGTTTCTCTGAATGTGATATCAAGTCAAACCCAAAGTCTTGTTAAAAGTGTTAGAGCTGAAGCGTTTCATCTGTCTTAATGTTTGTGCATGACACATCAGATCCTGAATATATTCCAGAAACCGGGATAAGCCCTTATCCTGATTTTCTGCTACTTGGAGGACTCTGAAAGGGAACTGGATACTCTGGCTTAACCCCCGGTTTTCTGACAGCTGCAGGATACCCAGATAGTCGGAGTGAGCTGATGTGAGAACGCAGCATTATCAGGACAATTCAACTCCAGCGAGTGGGAAGGGGTGGTGTCTTTGATTCCCTGCGTTTGGTGCACGACTGTAGACTTTCTGCATGCGACTGTTCAGACTCAGTGCATGTGGCTAAAATGCTGCATGATGTTTTCTGTTATCCAGTATGCTCTCCAGTCTTTAGTTGATATTGTGAGTGTATAAAACACCTATAATGTGTCCAGCAGATGAGGTACAAAACTGGCTCAGGCAGTGATGGAGCTTTAAACATGGCATCTTGGTGTGGTGGATCGGACTACAGCTGAGAGGCAGGAAGAGAGAGAAAAAGCAAAAATACATTTGTCATTGAATCTGTCACCCTGCTTCATGAGTGACTCCTCTCTGTCTTTCTTTGCTTCCTTCTACACAGAATCATGCAGAGCTTTGTTCAATCAGCTTCTCATTACAGAGGAAACCCGGTCGCTCCATTAGGACTCAAACAAGAAACTGCATGACAGCATTGTTAATCCAACTAAAGACTCTATAATGTCTAACTGTTGTGCTTCTCCAGCCTGCAGAGGTGGTCTGGTAGACTCATGTTGCTCTCTGCAGCACTGATCTGATTTATGGCAGCCATTCTCCAGTAGATAAACCAAAACAGGTCAAGTGTGGTAATAAAATATCAGCGGTTAGAAGCAATCGAGAGGCTAGATGAGAAGTTGGACGTCGAGCATTGAGTTAATGGAGGGAGTGTGTTTTATGCCCTCCTTTATCATTTTGATTAACTTACACACAGTGTCATTAAATTAACCAAAAGGATGTTTATTAGTAGCATAACCGTCTTCCCTGCTTTGAATTTGAGTAATGAATATGTGGAGTAGTCCACAAGTCTGGTCCTTCCTGGTAGAATAGTAGGGTAAACACTTGGCTTAATACCCATAATCCTGCAGAGCCCCGGGGTGGCAGCAGTAAAGAGAGAGAATAAACAGATGATCAATAAGAAGGACACACACAGCTGACTGCACTTTACGAAAACATTATGATTATTGATTCAGCATCAGATGCATTAGCATGTCGTTTGTAGTCCAGGGATGACAGTCACTTTCTTTAAAACCACACGAAGAGACACAGAAGCAGTCGATAAAACTAAATCGAGCATGAGCTGTGAGAGAATAATATTCACAGTAATTCAACTGGGGGGCACGGGTAGCGGTTGGGTTCGAATCCGACCTCATGCTCCTTTCTTGTGTGTCATTCCCCACTCTCTCTCTCTCTCTCTCTCTCTCTCTCTCTCTCTGTCCTATCTCTCTAATAAAGGCATAAAAAAGCCCCCAAAATAAACCTTTAACAAAGCAATTTAGTTTATAGGTAACTTAAACTGTCATTAGATTTCAGCACTTCAGTGAACTTCATGTTTAAAGTTGAGCTAATCCGCTGATCAAAATTTTCAAACTCACAAACAGGGTGAAAAGTTTGAAGATTATGAGGGACACAATAGTGCTGCATAAAACTTTATATCATCTGTATCTTTAGATGTGTTCTATGTGTGCTTTTTGTGTGGGATGAAGTCTGAAGCATCGCAGTAGAACTGACGCTGATCAGACGCAGGTTTTCTCCCTTTACCTCAGAGGATTCTGTTCTTCTTCTGTTTCTAACACTCGTCTGTCTCTTTATTCTCTCTCCTCTCCAGAGATTGAGCTTCAGCGCATTCATCTTTTATTTCATCTCATTTAGTGAAACATGTACCGACTGTCTCATTTTCCCCTTCAGACCAATTACCCAGTATTCACTATTGTAAATATGCTGTTTACCACGATGAATTATTTAATCTTAGTGTTATGTAGTTTAGAATTGGAACATGATTTCAGTCGGGATTTTCAGAAGTGTTTCAAACAAAAAAAAGTCATTTTCCAAACTGTAAAATGTTTCTCAGTATATTTTTACAAATAGTTTTTTTAGTCTAACCACACTGTTTGCTTCTCTGATTGTTTTTGTCTGTGTGTTGATTTAAAAACGTTGCAACATGTAGAAAGAAAATTGGATGACAGAAATCCAAACAGCTCCGATCAGCTCTGCCAATTATCCATTTCTAAAACATTGTATTTGTTTGGCGGGAGACAACAGAACTGTGAAGCGTAGAAAATACCTCATGAAAACTTCTAACATAGAATATTTATCCTGCAGTTTACTACCTCTATGATTGGATTTATTGTATAGTTTAAACTTCATGATGATGAGAGTTTTACACATATTGAAATACAAAAAGTAACATGAATGTGCTGCATTGTTGCAAATATGGAATGCATGTGATTTCCTTTTAGGATGTGACTAAGATCAGTGACTAAGATGGCAGTGTGAACAGCACAAGTCAAATAGAATCTGATCTGTTCAAATCAGATTCAGGAGACTTTCATATGTGGATACAGGTCGGATCTTTTCCAGTGTGAGCTAAGTCTGAACAGCCAGGTCTGAATGCATGAGACTCTGATGTCACTTACTGGCATCACAGGAGGGACAGGGGGGCTTACATGACCAATCGTGTTCAACAGATAGTATAGTAATAGTCTACAAACTCAGATGTAGGGATGAAGGAAGAACTGGGAAAAAAGAAGGAAGTAAGAACGTTTCATTTTATATATAAAAAGTAGAAGTAGTGGTTCAGTCTCTGTTGTAGGATGGTTACTGTAAAGTATTAATTATCATATTTAAAGATCATACATTCTAAATAAAACATGATAAGAGGAAGCACAGCATGTGTGTCGGTCTCTCTCCCTCCTCCCCTCCATCAGCTCACAGAGCTCCGTGATCCGAGTTTCATACAGGTTGATTTCTTATTTTGAACATAAATGTGCTTGTTCAGCATAAGTTACTATGCTGATCTACCTGGATAAGAAGTGAACCACCTTCAAAAAGTAACATTTACAGCCCAACCAAATAATCAGAATTGAGCATTAAGGAGAGCAGTGTGAACACAGCCCTAATCTACCTGTCTGTGACCTGCATCCATAGTGAGTGCTGTTAAATGATTGAGTCACTTTTCTTATAAAGTCAGACTGATGCCCTCCTGCTGTGAGTGGTGACAATCTTGTTATGAGACTATGATCATCATGCATGGGCTCAGTATGCTACATAATGACATCCTGCTGGGAGCTCTGGGAAGTCTGAAGGCGGTTTAGCAGAACTGCATCAGCAGGCGTGCAGAGTCAATCAATCAACTTTTATTTGTATAGCGTCAACTCATAACAAGTGTTATCTCGAGACACTTTACAAGAAGCAGGTAAAATACCTTACTCATTGTCTGTTAACATTACAAAAGAGCAGGTAAAAAGACCTTACTCATTGTTATGTTACAAAAAGCAGGTAAAGGACCTTACTTATTGCTATGTTACAAAGATCCGGCCTATCCATCATGAGCACTTTAGCAAAGCAGCAAAAGTTACAGTGGTAAGAAAAAACTGCCTTATTAAAAGGCAGAAATCTTCGGCCGGATCCCCGGCTCATGACGAAACAGTCTTCACAGGCCTAGACTGCGCCGGGCTTGGAAAGGGATAGGGGGAGAGATGGGATAAGATGCAGGAAGAGGGATAGAGAGCAAGGGGGTGGGGGGAGGTAGACCGTCCATCAGCAATCCGGTGGGGAGGGGAGGGGGTGTGGGGGGTTGTTCTGGCAGGCCGCCAACCCACGATCCGGTGGGGAGGGGGTAGTGGTGGGGTGGGGGTTGTTCTGGCAAGCCATCAACCGACGATCTTGAGGAGCCTAGGAGAGCTCAAGAGCTCCCAGGAAAGTAGGTGGTTAGTGACTGAGATTTATAGATAGATACATGCAGTAATATGATGTACTGTATATGCAGAGAGAGAGAGAGAGAGAGAGAGAGAGAGAGAGGAGCTCAAGGTGCCAGTTCCCCCGGTAGTCTAAGCCTATAGCAGCATAACTAAGAGCTGGTCTACACCAGCACCAGCCCTAACTATAAGATTTATCAAAAAGGAAAGTTTTAAGTCTAATCTTAAAAATACAGACTGTGTCTGTCTCCCGGACCCCGGCTGGAAGGCGGTTCCAGAGGAGAGGAGCCCGATAACTGAAGGCTTTACCCCCCATAGTACACTTGGAGACTGTAGGTACCACCAGCAGGCCTGCACTCCGGGACCGCAACGCTCTCAAGGGACAGTACGGCACTAGTAGCTCCTTAAGATAAGATGGTGCCTGGCCATTTAGAGCTTTGTAGGTGAGAAGAAGGATCTTGAATTTTATTCTAGACTGTATAGGGAGCCAGTGCAGAGAAGCCAGGACAGGAGTAATGTGGTCCCATTTCCTGGTTCTGGTCAGTACATGAGCTGCAGCATTCTGGACCCGTTGAAGAGTCTTTAGAGATTTGCCAGAGCACCCTGACAAAAGAGAGTTACAATAATCCAGTCTGGAGGTAACAAATGCATGAACTAGTTTTTCTGCATCACTTTGCGACAGGATATTCCTGATCTTGGATATATTACGAAGGTGAAAGTAGGCTGTTCTTGAAACTTGACTGATGTGAGAGCTAAAAGACATATCTTGATCAAAAATAACTCCTAGATTCCTAACAGTGGTGCTAGATGCCAGGCTGATGTCATTAAGGACAGTCACATCACTAGAAAAAGTCTCTCTGAGGTTCTTAGGGCCTAGCACAATAACTTCAGTCTTGTCTGAGTTAAGTAGCAAAATATTTCTGGTCATCCAGGTCCTAACGTCCTTAAGGCATGTTTCTAGCTGACATAACTGACTGGTACCATCGGGCTTCATTGATACATAAAGCTGAGTATCATCTGCATAACAATGAAACTGTATGGAGTGTTTCCTCATAATATTTCCCAGAGGAAGCATATATAATGTAAAAAGAATTGGTCCAAGCACTGAACCTTGTGGGACTCCATTGCAAACTTTAGTGATTTCATCTATTTAAAAACTTGTTCAGGTCTTCTGAGCCAGTGGTTTACCATCCTTTTTTTCTTGGAGCCCCCCCTCCCCAGAACCCACACAGGTAAATATGTAACAGTTCTTACCAACATACTTTTCCATAAACTATCCAGTAAGTTTGTTATCATGATTTCAGTAAATATGTGCAGATCTAATTGTGACAACCTCAGGGCACACAATGCCGCACGCCCCCTTATGGAGTCCCTGGTCCTCTGTCCTCTCAAATCTCTGTTATCTCAGGAGGTTGGCCCATTCAGTAAATGCTCATTACTGAAGTATTAAATACAAACAGTTAAAGGCACAGTATGTAAATGCTGCAGCAAGGGGGGTTCTCAATCTAAACAATAACAAAAAGATGACATCAAGGCTGGCGGGGAATCATGGGAGTGATTCTCTCTGCTGCTACACCCCCCACCTACCCCGATGAAAATGAACTCTGAGTTGACTGTTGTCAAGACGACCGGGCAACACCGACCTGAAGAAGAGAAAATGTTTACCGTCGAGCCAATGTATCTAAGTATAATTTATGTGACGATTTTATACACAGCAGCACAAACAGGAACAGTACGACAGCTTTGAGTAGCAGCTCACACTTTTGACGTAACATCCAGTGTTTCCGTGGCAACCACAAGCACGTCCCGTTACAAATATAAAATGAAGGGTTTCTCTGGCTTTGATAACTGTTTGAAGTATTAGAGGTAATGTACAATATGAAAAAGCAATTGTCAAGAGCTGTAGAGGAACTTATCTGTGTTTGAACATGAAGGTGAAGAAAGTTGGTGAGTCATGTGTGAACCTGTGAACTTATCAGTGTCATGGAGGGGTGGGGGAGTTTTTACTTCAGCCCTTTGATTTATCTCTAACTTCTCTGTTTGAGTTACCTGTTGCTTAACTCATTTGAACTCCCGACTTAAACGGTCCGATCAGTGTTCTCTGAGTGCTGTGTTGTTAGCATCAGAATCAATGAAACTTTAAAGTGAATGGAGGCTGTGTGCTGTTAAAGCTCCCACAGGGAATATTTATCCTCCACAACTGATGGAGCTCTGACTCTGCCCTCCCGACTCCTGTCTGCTCTCCTCTTATATCTATACACTCAAAAGTAGCTTGAAGGCCTTTTAGTTGCAAGAATATAAGTGGATACAAATGAGGACACTCGATGAGAAGGAACCAT